>NC_091340.1:18321120-18331400 GCF_038502225.1 Cherax quadricarinatus
GATCTAATACAGCCTCCCTCACAACTTTCTATAGAAGCCTCCCAACCAGGTCAACCCCAGTGCAACCAAACACTCTAAATCAAAACACCCATGCCACATCCAATGCCCCCACCCACTACATTACAAACTTCACCCCCACAGCAACAACCCATAGTTCCTTACCAGGTCTCCCACTTCCCCAACCCCAATATACTTCCCAGACCACAGTCTTAGAAAAGAAGTTGAAGGTGTGGTATACAAATGCAGATGGAATAACAAACAAGTATGAGGAGTGGCACGAAAGAATCAAAGAGACATCCCCAGACATAATAGCACTCACAGAAACAAAACTCACCAGAATAATAACAGATTCAATCTTTCCATCCGGATATCAAATCTTCAGGAAAGACAGAGGGAGGAGAGGGGGAGGAGGAGTTGCACTGCTCATTAAAAACCAGTGGGGTTTTGAGAAAATGGAAGGAATGGATGGCATGGGCGAAAGGGACTACTTAGTAGGAACAATCCAGTCTGAGGGACATAAGGTGATAATTGCAGTAATGTACAACCCACCACAGAACTGCAGGAGGCCAAGAGAAGAATACGATGAGAGCAACAGAGCAATGATCAACACACTAGCCGAGGTGGCCAGGAGAGCACACATGGGGGGAGCAAAGTTACTAGTTATGGGTGATTTCAATCACAAGGAGATTGACTGGGAAAACCTGGAGCCCCATGGGGGTCCCAAAACATGGAGAGCCAAGATGATGGATGTGGTACTGGAGAACCTCATGCATCAACATGTTAGAGACACTACCAGAGAGAGAGGAGAGGATGAACCAGCAAGGTTGGACCTTGTATTCACCATGAGTAGTTCGGACATCGAGGGTATCATGTATGAAAGGCCCCTGGGAGCTAGTGATCATGTGGTTCTGTGCTTCGACTACATAGTTGAGCTCCAAGTGGAGAGAGTAGCAGGAATAGGCTGGGAAAAGACAAACTACAAAAGGGGGAACTACTCAGGCATGAGGAACTTCCTTCAAGACATTCAGTGGGAGAGGGAACTGACAGGAAAACCAGTACAAGAAATGATGGACTATGTAGCAACAAAATGCAAGGAGGCAGAGGAGAGGTTTGTTCCCAAGGGAAACAGAAATAATGGGAAGAACAGAACGAGTCCTTGGTTCACCCAAAGGTGTAGGGAGGCAAAAACTAGGTGTACTAGAGAATGGAAAAGGTACAGAAGACAGAGAACTCAGGAAAATAAAGAAATCAGCCGAAGAGCCAGAAACGAATATGCACAGATAAGAAGGGAGGCTCAGAGACAATATGAAAATGACATAGCATCAAAAGTAAAGACTGACCCGAAGCTGTTGTACAGCCACATCAGGAGGAAAACAACAGTCAAGGACCAGGTAATCAGACTGAGGAAGGGTGATGGGGAATTCACAAGAAACGACCGAGAGGTATGTCAGGAGCTCAACACAAGATTTAAAGAGGTATTTACAGTGGAAACCAGTAGGACTCCAAGAAATCAGAACAGGGGGGCACACCAGCAAGTGCTGGATGAGGTACATATAACCAAGGAGGAGGTGAAAAAGCTGCTATGCGAACTTGACACCTCAAAGGCGGTGGGACCAGACAACATCTCTCCATGGGTCCTTAAAGAGGGAGCAGAGATATTGTGTGAGCCATTAACAAAGATCTTCAACACATCATTTGAAACTGGGCAACTCCCTGAGGTATGGAAAATGGCAAATGTAGTCCCAATTTTTAAAAAGGGAGACAGACATGAGGCACTAAACTACAGATCTGTATCTCTAACGTGTATAGTATGCAAGGTCATGGAGAAGATCATCAGGAGGAGAGTGGTGGGGCACCTGGAAAGAAACAAGTGTATAATTGACAACCAGCACGGTTTCAGGGAAGGAAAATCCTGTGTCACAAACCTACTAGAGTTTTATGACAAGGTGACAGAAGTAAGACAAGAGAGAGAGGGGTGGATCGACTGCGTATTTTTGGACTGCAAGAAGGCTTTCGACACAGTTCCTCACAAGAGGTTACTGCAAAAGCTAGAGGACCAGGCACACATAACAGGAAAGGCACTGCAATGGATCAGAGAATATCTGACAGGGAGGAAACAACGAGTCATGGTACGCGACGAGGTGTCAGAGTGGGCGCCTGTGACAAGCGGGGTTCCACAGGGGTCAGTCCTAGGACCTGTGCTGTTCTTGGTATACGTGAACGACATAACGGAAGGGATAGACTCAGAAGTGTCCTTGTTTGCAGACGATGTGAAGTTAATGAGAAGAATCGAATCGGACGAGGATCAGGCAGGACTACAAAGAGATCTGGACAGGCTACAAGCCTGGTCCAGCAACTGGCTCCTTGAATTTAACCCTGCCAAATGCAAAGTCATGAAGATTGGGGAAGGGCAAAGAAGACCACAGACACAATATAGTTTAGATGGCCAAAGACTGCAAACCTCACTCAAGGAAAAAGATCTGGGGGTGAGTATAACACCGAGCATATCTCCTGAGGCGCACATCAATCAGATAACTGCTGCAGCATACGGGCGCCTGGCAAACCTACGGATAGCGTTCCGATACCTCAGTAAGGATTCGTTTAAGACTCTGTACACCATCTACGTCAGGCCCATACTGGAGTATGCAGCACCAGTTTGGAATCCACACCTAGTCAAGCACGTCAAGAAATTAGAGAAAGTGCAAAGGTTTGCAACAAGACTAGTCCCACAGCTACGGGGATTGTCCTATGAAGAAAGGTTGAGGGAAATCGGCCTGACGACACTGGAGGCCAGGAGGGTCAGGGGAGACATGATAACGACATATAAAATACTGCACGGAATAGACGAGGTGGACAAAGACGGGATGTTCCAGAGATGGGACACAGACACAAGAGGTCACAATTGGAAGTTGAAGACTCAGATGAATCAAAGGGATGTTAGGAAGTATTTCTTCAGTCATAGAGTAGTCAGGCCATGGAATAGCCTAGAAAGTGATGTGGTGGAGGCAGGAACCATACATAGTTTTAAGGCGAGGTATGATAGAGCTCATGGGGCAGGGAGAGAGAGGACCTAGTAGCAATCAGCGAAGAGGCGGGGCCAGGAGCTGTGACTCGACCCCTGCAACCACAAATAGGTGAGTACAAATAGGTGAGTACATGTGGTAATGCTTTATTTACAGCTAGCAAAGTTTAGTTAGTTTAATATGTTTATTATGCACCCCATACCCATCCTGTGGGCGGTATTCAAAAGATTACAGAGGGTACATAATTGGTCCAGGGACTGGACTCCAAAGTTTTGATAGCTGAGCAAGTTACAGAGGTAATGAACTCACAATTTACAAAGGTAATGAACTCCAGGTAGGTCTGGTCACAATCATGACAAGTTACAAAGGTATTTACAGATTACAGAGGTACGTAATGGGTCCAGGGACTGGGCCTCCAAAGTTTTGATAGCTGAACTAGGTACAAATGTAATGAGCTCACAAGTTACAAAGGTAATGAATTCTGTAAGAATGGTTACTTACGTTTATACATGGCTACAATCATGAACAAATTATAGTGTAATGAGTGTAGACAGCCTGTACTGTCAGAACACACAGCCTAGCCGTCTGCTAATGTAGACAGCCTGTACTGTCAGAACACACAGCCTAGCTGTCTGCTCTGACTAGTTCATATTTCGCGGCATTTTAGGTGCTGCCCTCTGTAGGCTCACCCACGTCAGTGGGAGGCTGAGCCCACCGGCTCTCACTCCTAGGCCGACCGACTTGACAGACACAAGTGCTCCCCCTCCACGGACTGGCTTGCGGTTGCTCCCTCACACTGCCCGTTGTGTACTCACTCCTACCCAATTAAAGCCAAACTAGTCCACGGCCGTATCATTGCTACCTACGCTACCTTCATCGGCACTAAACCGCTGTTCAGCAGCAAGAACAGCAATAACAGTGGTGACAGCGGAGTCAACGGCATTGTGAGCCTCTTCAGGGTGGAGGGGTCAACACCATTGGTCGACGCCAGTCAACATCATCCGTCGTCATCCAACGCACCTGCTGGCCTAAAGAGTTATCTGTTACTCCCAGCGGCTTGACGGGACCTGAGATAGATCTTCGTCCTAGATTTTCCCCACAAAATCTGGACATAGGCGTCACGGCGTCATCTCCAGCCTTAGCAGTCACGTGTTCACCTCATCACCCTCTCTACAGCCCTTCAACACTCTCCAGCACCAGCCTCCTACAGCGTCCCTACGCCCTTCTCAGCTACAAGAAGTAGAGGTGAGGTCGTTTAGTGTGTTGGCTTCATGTGGCTCCACGCGTGACCACGAGGCAGCTCTGGGGTTGGTTGGTACCCTAATCAGCGTGTAAACACACCAGTGTGCGTGTGTATGTGTATGAGTGTGTGTGTGTGTGTACTCACCTATTTGTACTCACCTATTTGTACTCACCTATTTGTGGTTGCAGGGGTCGAGTCTTAGCTCCTGGCCCCGCCTCTTCACCGGTTGCTCTTCACCGGTATGAGTGTGTGTGCGTGTGTGTGTATGAGTTTGTGTATGTGTGTGTGTGTGTGTGTGTGTGTGTGTGTGTGTGTGTGTGTGTGTATGTGTGTGTGTTTATGTGTGTGTGTGTGTGTGTGTGTGTGTGTGTGTGTGTGTGTGTGTGTGTGTGTGTGTGTGTGTGTGTATGTGTGTGTGTGTGTGTGAATTTGTATATGTGTGTGTGTGTGTGTGGGTGTGTGTGTGTGTGTGTGTGTGTGTGTGTGTGTGTGTGTGTGTGTACTCACCTAATTGTACTCACCTAATTGTGGTTGCAGGGGTCGAGACTCAGCTCCTGGCCCCGCCTCTTCACTGATCGCTACTGGATCCTCTCTCTCTCTGCTTCCTGAGCTTTGTCATACCTCTTCTTAAAACTATGTATGGTTCCTGCCTCCACTACTTCACTTGCTAGGCTATTCCACTTGCTGACAACTCTATGACTGAAGAAATACTTCCTAACGTCCCTGTGACTCGTCTGAGTCTTCAGCTTCCAGTTGTGACCCCTTGTCCCTGTGTCCCCTCTCTGGAACATCCTATCTCTGTCCACCTTGTCTATTCCCCGCAGTATCTTGTATGTCGTTATCATGTCTCCCCTGACCCTTCTGTCCTCCAGTGTCGTCAGTCCGATTTCCCTTAACCTTTCCTCGTACGACATTCCCTTGAGCTCTGGGACTAGCCTTGTTGCAAACCTTTGTACTTTCTCTAACTTCTTGACGTGCTTGACCAGGTGTGGGTTCCAGACTGGTGCTGCATACTCCAGTATGGGCCTAACATACACAGTGTACAGTGTCTTGAACGATTCCTTATTAAGGTATCGGAACGCTATTCTCAGGTTTGCCAGGCGCCCGTATGCTGCAGCGGTTATTTGGTTGATGTGTGCCTCCGGTGATGTGCTCGGTGTTATGGTCACCCCAAGGTCTTTCTCCCTGAGTGAGGTCTGTAGTCTTTGTCCACCTAGCCTATACTCTGTCTGCGGTCTTCTTTGCCCCTCCCCAATCTTCATGACTTTGCATTTGGCTGGATTGAATTCGAGAAGCCAGTTACTGGACCACATGTCCAGCCTCTCCAGGTCTCTTTGCAGTCCTGCCTCATCCTCGTCCGATTTAATTCTTCTCATCAGCTTCACGTCATCTGCGAACAGGGACACTTCAGAGTCTATTCCTTCCATCATGTCGTTCACATATATCAAAAATAGCACTGGTCCTAGAACTGACCCCTGTGGGACCCTGCTCGTAACAGGCGCCCACTGTGATACCTCTTCACGTACCATGACTCGTTGCTGCCTCCCTGTCAGGTATTCCCTTATCCATTGCAGTGCCTTTCCTTTTACGTGTGCCTGATCCTCCAGCTTCTGCACTAATCTCTTGTGGGGAACTGTGTCAAAGGCCTTCCTGCAGTCTAGGAAAACGCAATCTATATCATGTGGGAGTTCGATACGTGGATTAGGGTAGAAATACTCACGTAGGCTGTTATTACTTATAATTGCTGTTATGTGGAGGGAGCCCGCAGCCGTTACCTGTCTCTTTGGTTACACTCGTAATACTGACTAGCCGGCTGGCCAGTACCCCGTAGTGGGTCTTTTGAAAATAGTGTCAGCTCAGCACAGACCGTGACTCAAGACGGTTGGTCGTTGAGTCAACGGACAGGTTACTGGTAACTGGTTACTGGTAACTGGTTACTACTACTGAGAGCTCGGCGACGCTAACGTATGTCGTCCCGACATACAACTAATACAAACTAGAGATGGCAGGTATACGGCTTGGGCTGATTCTATACAATGTCAAAGTACACAACATGAAACATTATAGATACATAAGTAGAACATTGGAATGAAAGCTTACGTAACTGAAACTGTAATGTAATACAAGGTATACTATAGTACAACTTGAAACTCAACAAATGAACAACGAACTCAACATTGAGATTACAAGTGATAAAAACAAAAATTTTGATCGATCGATCTGTATTCATGTGATCTACGGATTCTGAGGAAGGAATATATACAAAGAAAGAGTGTTTAACAGAAAGGCAGATTCGGTGCACGCAAATCTAGACTGTTAACTCTCAGAATGCGGAGAGAACACGAACACAAAAAAAAAAAATTCTTGAATACTGATGAGTTGATACTGTAACTATTCATCTATACAGGTTATTTACATTTAACCCCAACTCTGCTAAGGTAAGATTGGCATATGCAGAATGGGTGTCATCTCTGGGAGGATCAAACTCTGTAGCATTGGCTAACTCATGCTGTATTTGAGGCAAATCTGAATTGGAAGTTACAAATGATACTTGAGGATTTCTCAATACCTGTCGTGTACCTAGGGAATAACGACATTCAGGTTGATCGTCTGACTGAGTATCAGAGGAAGAGAGTACAGGATCAGGAGGATTGTCAGAGTCTGTCACATTAGTCTGGGTTGGAACATCATTATCATCACATACTAACTTCATATGATCCAAATGCGATTCTTTATACTGACCAGTACTAATCTCTCTAACCTTATACTTATTACCAGTGATATGTTCAACTACTCGATAAGGACCAACAAACTTTTGATCAAGCTTTGGCATTGCAGACGTTTTGTTAAAGTTAATCAGCATAACTCTCGAACCTACTTTGATTTTGGATGGCTTTACTCGAGTATTTGCGACTCTTGTAAATTCAGCTGTTGATTTATGAAGTGTTTCACGGATTCTTCTAAAAACACTTTGAGCTAAGCTGGTACGAGTTGCTACGAAATCATCAGGGTTGTAATTTGGTTTCGGATTAGAATATAACAACTCATAAGGCAAACGTTTATCTACACCATACAATGCATAATGTGGAGTGTCACCTATAGAAACATTGTAAGCAGAATTTATAGCACACTGCACATCAGGTATAACTTCATCCCAAGTTTCACTATTGGGATTGATAGTGGCTCTCAATACATCAAGTACTTTCTTATTGGTTCGTTCCGCTAACCCATTGCTGGCAGGATGATGAGGAACAATGGTGGACTTAGAGATCTTGTACAAGGTACACAAATTTTCAAGAATTTCATTACAGAATTCACCTCCATTATCTGTTACTAGGGACTTAGGGGTGGTATGCCTGCAGATAATGCGTTCTTTAAACGCTTTGGCTACTGTCTCGGCAGTCTTATCTGCAATAGGAACTAACTCACAATATCTGGTGAAATGGTCTACCATAACACACAGATGTTTGTTACCTTGGAGGGAACATCGGAAATTAGTTAACAAATCTAGCGCAACTCTTTCCCAAGGTTCGCTAGTAGTTGGATACACTTGGATTGGATTAGGACCATTAGCATTGCCTTTATGTTGCATGCAGACACTACATTTCTTAACATACTCAGAAATATCAGTTGCCATACGAGGCCAAAAGTATTTCAATCTGGCTTGTTTTACTGAACGATCCATACCAGGGTGTGCAACACCTGGTACATCGTGAACTAGCTGTAAGGCTACATTCACTAGTGACTGTGGAATTACTAACTGGTATACTCTTCTGCTAGGAGTACCCAACTCGGCTGTTCGATACAGTAATTCTTGGTTCATGAGAAAGTCACTGATGGGAGCTGGTGGCTTCACAGTCAGAATAAGATCTTCCTGGAGCAGGAATCGAATCACACCAGACCACATGGGATCTGTTCGTTGAGCATTCTTTACATCTTCAGCACTAAATGGAGGGTCTGCAGTTACTATACTAACATGTCACGATAAGGCATCTGCGACTACATTTGACTTGTCAGGTAAATGCTCAAAGGTGGGATTGAACTCTTGGATAGTCAAGGTCCATCTAGCTAACCTTCCAGTAGGTTGTTTGTTCTGGAATAAGGGTATCAGTGGAGCATGATCTGTCAAGACATGAACAGAGTACTGATAAATAATGTCTCGGAAGTGCTTTAAAGACCATACTATTGCTAAAGCTTCTTGCTCAGTTACTGTATAATTACGTTCAGCCTTTGTAAGGACGCGACTAGCAAATGCAACTGCGTTGTACTTGCCATCGGTCTTCTGAGCTAGTACGGCACCTATGCCAATTGAACTAGCATCAGTTGTCAGATAGAAAGGCTTAGAAAAATCTGGAAATTTCAAAATTGGAGCAGATGTTAGCTTTTCTTTTAGAGTTTGGAATGCTCTTTCTTGACGGAAGGTCCAAACAAAAGGAGCATCTTTCTTAAGCAACTCAGTTAGAGGAACAGCTATGGAAGAAAAATTGGCAATGAAAGATCTATAAAAACCTGCTAAGCCCACAAAGGATCTTACGGCATCAGCAGTTTTGGGAGTTGGAAAATTTAGTACTGCAGTTACTTTACTTTGGTCAGTCGTAACCCCTCTAGGAGTGACTACGTGACCAAGAAACTTAATTTCTGATCTGAAAAATTGACATTTAGACAGTTTGATCTTTAAATTGGCTTCTTCAAGCTTACCAAGTACTACATCAAGTCTTTTCAAGTGTGTATCCACGTCTTTAGACATGACGATTACGTCATCTAAGTACACCATAAGTGCATTACCTATGAGACCTCTAAAGATATTAGTCATGAGCCTTGAGAACGTGATAGGGGAAGATCGTAATCCAAATGCCATACGGAGGAAGTGATAATGACCTGTAGGAGTGGAGAATGCAGTTAGTTCTTGGCTGTCCTCGTGAAGAGGGACTTGCCAAAACCCTTGTAACAAATCTAGGGTTGAAAAGACGTTGTTATCTCCAATATTACGTAAAAGATCACCCAGTACAGGGAGTGGAAAGCGATCTGGAATGGTTTTTGCGTTTAACTTCCTAAAGTCAATTACTGGACGCCAAGTACCATCCTTCTTAGGTACTAGTATCAAGGGTGCATTCCAAGGTGAATTGCTAGGTGCAATAACTCCATCATCAAGCATTTGATTGATCAATTCTTCTGCGACAGCAACTTGTGAATGAGGCATTCTGTACGCAGGTATGTAGATAGGTCTAGTACCAGGTTCAAGTGGAATACGATGGGACAATAAGTTCGTTATACCCATCTTCTCACCTGGTAAAGCAATGGCTTTACGACGTTTGTTCAACAGAGTCAACAAACGCTTGACTTCATCTGGGAAGTCAGTGGGAGCTAAGTCTTTCTCCTCAACTGGTGGAACAGATTGATCCAGTGAGGTGGATGAGGTCTCCCCGGCAGAAATAGCACCGACCCACTGGTCAGGTGACAACTCATCCTCTACCTGAACAGGGTAAGGATAGTGAACAAGGTCAACAAGATTGGTATTTGCTCTAAGGCGAACACTGTGACCAGAAGTGTTGGCCAGGTAGAAATGGATCTTACTATCTCGTACAACATGTAAGGATGGTTCAACAAATAGACCTTTTACTTTGCAGGAATCACTGTCAACTAGGACGTTATCACCATCTGGAACACTAGGAACAACTACAGACACTCTAGTGAGAGCACTAGCCGCAACAGAAACGTCTTTCTGCAGACGGCATGTGACATCAACAAGAGATGGCATTACTAGTTGCAAGTAATTGTTTTCCGACAAGGCGTCCCCTGTGGAGAAACTACTACTCGAACTAGCAGGCATTGCAGGGATAGGTTGAGCACTCAAGGCAATCTGAGCGTCCTCGGACACTTGAGGCATCGGACTATCCTGCAATTCTGAAGGTATAGGTGGAACACTGATGGGAGTGACAGAATTACCAGTGCCTTACCGCTCGGTTATGTTAATAAGTAATTCACGGATCTATAGGAACTTAATCTGAACTTCA
>NC_091340.1:18331500-18361500 GCF_038502225.1 Cherax quadricarinatus
GTAACGAGTCGAAGTCATTACAATCTGAAAATTGTTGTTAAGTATTGCACGTAATTTTGATTTGGAGTTATTCTAGCATGACGAAACTCACACCTTAATGATGAGTAGTTTTCTTCAGCAGACTAATTAGTTATTACATTAGAAGGTAAGGTGGAATATACATTTAAAGCTAATCCCGACAGGATTAAGCCAAGCCTAGTAGCCCAAGAATCTGATGGCCTGTCACAGAGAGTGGCAGTGTTCTCGAATCTGGTAATATTTGCCGAGATGTCATCCTGTTCTGTTTAAGGTGGTATTTGAGGCATCCTAATATTTAATAATTGGGTAGGGTACTCTAGTACCCCTTCTATTTTCTGCTTAGATAGTTCTATTTTCTTGGCCTCTAATTCAAACCTTAACTGTTCTAATTCCCTCTGCTTAGCTTGTTCTTCAAGCTCCATTTTGATGGCTACCTCTCGTTTGAACTCTCTCTTCTCTAGCTATTCTTTCCTGTTCTCTTTTCTCCTCACGAGCAATCCTTTCTTGTTCTTGTTTCTCTTGGATAGCTACTCTTTCCAATTTTTCCCTTTTAGTTAAAGCTAGTCTTTCCTGTTCCTTTTTGCTATTGCTATCTAAGAAGTAATGTAGCGGTCCAGGTCTTGCCAAGTAAATTCCATGTCTTTTCCAGCCCTCTACCAGAAATCTAATGATTCCATGTTGAGAAATATTATAAAACGAAACTTGACCAGTTAGTTCTAACAAACTGGTAATTGAAATGACAGTTTCAAAAAAGGAACAACGTCCGCACCCTTTAACCTTCCCAAAGAAGAAAATGAACTAAGTTTTCCTCCTTGAAAGAACAATTGTGTGCTCAACAGCTTCCATAAATTTAAATACATCCGGTTTATACAAAAGGGGTTATTATCGAAGTTCCCAGGTCAAACAAATAGGCAAACCTTTAAAGCAAACCCAAGAACCACTCAACGGTAAGTCTAACCAGACTACCAATAATGACTTTACACAATTTCTATAGGAAATGTTGGCACATACTCACCCTTTACTTTCTTAAATGTTATACTTAAAACAAGTTGAACCATCAGAAAGATGTTGCCTCAAGAGTCGGATGCGGGTAAGGTCGCCATTGTCAGCGGAACGCCTTCCTCCTGATCAAAAAGAATGGAATAATTAAATAAATGACAAGAGGAATAATGAAAATAGTTTTCTAAGGCTTATAGTAAAAATTAAATAATAAAAAATTGGCCGTTGTGGTTCCAGTATGATGTAAGGGCAGGAGTAAAGAATGCCCAGGATGGTCTTCTGATGTTTGAAGATATGGTGTAGGTTATCCTGGGTGGTGATATTCGTCAGTTGTTCTGGAATCTTCTGTTACTACTTAGTTGCAGCACCATACTTATGATTTTAGAGGTGAGGAACTGTCGTATTGTCCAACTAAGTCCAGTAGATAGGTATCTTGCTCCAATATTTAGGCGTCTATCCTGGATGACCAGGCCAGCAGCATGACCTGAGGCAGATCGTAATCGGCTTCAAGAGAGTAATCATTAAAAACAATATTTTGTTTGGGATCCAGTGATTCTAACAAGCTTATCTATGATCAGAGGCAGAAGCTATCTATGATCAGAGGATCTGCTCTATGATCAGAGCCTAGCTTATCTATGATCAGAGCCTAGCTTATCTATGATCAGAGCCTAGCTTATCTATGATCAGAGCCTAGCTTATCTATGATCAGAGCCTAGCTTATCTATGATCAGAGCCTAGCTTATCTATGATCAGAGCCTAGCTTATCTATGATCAGAGCCTAGCTCATCTATGCTCAGAGCCCAGCTTATCTATGATCAGAGCCTAGCTTATCTATGATCAGAGCCTAGCTTATCTATGATCAGAGCCTAGATTATCTATGATCAGAGCCTAGCTTATCTATGATCAGAGCCTAGCTTATCTATGATCAGAGCCTAGCTTATCTATGATCAGAGCCTAGCTTATCTATGATCAGAGCCTAGCTTATCTATGATCAGAGCCTAGCTTATCTATGATCAGAGCCTAGCTTATCTATGATCAGAGCCTAGCTTATCTATGATCAGAGCCTAGCTTATCTATGATCAGAGCCTAGCTTATCTATGATCAGAGCCTAGCTTATCTATGATCAGAGCCTAGCTTATCTATGATCAGAGCCTAGCTTATCTATGATCAGAGCCTAGCTTATCTATGATCAGAGCCTAGCTTATCTATGATCAGAGCCTAGCTTATCTATGATCAGAGCCTAGCTTATCTATGATCAGAGCCTAGCTTATCTATGATCAGAGCCTAGCTTACCTATGATCAGAGTCTAGCTTATCTATTTCATCTAACAAAATAAGTGGATTGCTTCTTATCTTTCTTTATTGCTTGAATAATCTTCCCAGGTATTGCACCCATATAAGTCCGCCTATTATCCCTTATTCCTGCCTCGTCTCTCACACCCCCAAGAGACATTGTAATGAAACTCCTACCAGTAGCCCAGCAATTTATCCAGGTTAGGTAGTTTTTCCAACACTTGGGAGGCCGATAAAGCAGATTATAGGATTTTCTAGGTTTAGCGTTTTTAAGGTTACAACAGTATACTCTAATATACGTTCTTTATCCTCTGCTCAACCATAATTATCCGCACTCAGTATATCCTGAGCTTTTTTTTTTTTTTTGAATGCGGGTAAATTTTCCAGAGTTGTTACGAAACCATTCAAGATAATTCCTGATCACTGCTGCTTCTGAAGATATGGAATTCATTATTCTAAGTTTTTAAAGCTCAGAGTTTGGTGTTCCTTAGCTTCTTTAGACATGCCAACTTTCTTGATATTTTTTCTGACTTAATCACCTGCTGATGGTCTTTATCACCAAGCTCTTTATTATAACTTTCAACTTCTATCTAAGTGATAATCTTCATGATTTTTATCTCTGTGTGTGTTTACTCTCTCCTTAATTGTCTTCTGTCTTCAATAAAATAAATTTTTCTCTTATCTCTTTTGCAAAGACGTCATCGTTAATGGTTCCTGATTTTTAGCAAGAGGAAGTGTAACATGCGCATTAACTGCATTGTAAAATCCTCAAACTTTTTAATTTGAGATATGACATTTAATACGGTAATACTGATTACCTTGCACTTGTTAACATATTCTTCAAAGAGCTCTAAAACCGCCTGACGCAATGCCAAAAATTTCTCTTGATTCTTAATCGTAGTCATCAATGGGCATCAACAACGCTGAGAACTGCTACTTTAAATTAACATCTTAAACCATCGACGTAAGATTTTGCAAATTGAAATAATTTATAAAATAGAAGAAACCACTCCTATTTTTATATATCTTGTTCAATTTGGGACTATCATTAAGTGTATTCTCCCGCGCAAACATAGTCATCTTGCCCTCGGTGTTCGAAGCATATCCAAGAGTTTTTACAGATTTCTCTTGCCAACAAGAAGAGAAACAGCCATACAAAGAAATATAACTAAATCTCTTAGTCAACGCCGGATAAAATGTAAATCGTCATTTGGTTACTAACGTTATCCCGTCTACGACAGAAGACAATTCTGGGTTGAAATATTTTTGCTCTGACATATTATTTCATTAATAAGATGAGGATGGGGGGGGGGTGCAACTGCCTGCCAGTGGCTTCCTGAATAAACAAATGGTTGGTATCAGGGGTATCAGAGCATAACATAGTAAGTTCTGCTGTTTTGGATGTCGAGGCTTGGCAGATTAGTTTCCCTTTCCGACATTTTCCTAGGCAGTTCAGTTTGTAACCTTCCGCTCCTCCGACAACAGTGATTTTTATAGCAATGAAGGAAGTCACGCCTGTGTGTAACCGTTCTGTTTATACAGATGGAGTTTATAATAGTCTTGTTGCGGCTGTGATGAAATGTATGTGAGACGGCCCGTCATCTCATCACACGAGTCCAGTAATACTAATATGGATGTAGAAACTGCTACATCTCCTGGACTGGAGAAAGGTACAGTAAATCGTTAGGAGATAATAATGATAATAATAATAATATTATTATTATTATTATTAGTAGTAGTAGTAGTATTAATTATTTGCACAAGTACATGACACAACTATTACTGACCTAGCTGACCTAGAAGAAATCATTACTAATATCCCGGTGGGATATTAGTAATATTATCTTCCCTGGTGGGATATTGGTAATACTATCCTCCCCGGTGGGATATCAGCAATACTATCCTCTCTGGTGGGATAATGGTATTACTATCCTCTTTGGTGAGATATTGGTAATACTATCCATAATATAGCCATAATATAGTCACCCCCTAACCCCCAAAATTCACCCACTACCCACATGCCGCAAGCCTCGGTTTCTATAAATGCATCTCACATATTACTGTCACCAGTGCAGAGAAAGGTAAAGTGGAAATCAGTTTTTTTTTTCGTTGCATACAGAGTGAAGACATGTAAAAAAATCCATGGAAGGAAATCCAGGTTCACATGCAACCTATGCTTTTCCAAGCATCATATCTCTTGTGCAAGAATAAACACAACCTCAGAAAATGACCTCGAACTAGCAAGGTGCTTCTGGATGTGCATAAAGATATAGAACTTTGGGCAGGTATCGGAAAGGGAAATAAATAATAAAAATAAGCACGATAATAATGACGAACTTTTGGACAGTCTACTAAGATATATAAAACATGAGAGGAAGAGATAGGAGGAGTGAACCAAAAAATGCAGAATGCACATACTACAAGAGATGAAACTATATAGTCACCCAATGAAAAAAACACAGGAAACAAAAACGTCAGTTAACCCCCCAACATAGTTCTAACCCAGACCCATCCCCCAGTCCTAGCGCTACTGCCCACAGCGCTGGTGCTGGCCCAGGCTCGGCCCCCAGCCTCAATGCCAGTGCCGACTCTGCTAGGGACTACCACAGTCACCGCTAAAACTTTAAATATACAACCATCATTCCACATGACCATAGCCCACGTTACAGATGTTGTGGAGGAGTCTTCTTTTTCTGGGGAAAGTAGTTCCCCGGAAGTAGGACGGGGCGGCCCTGACTTGGACACTGAGGATGATAGTGTAGTCCTAGAAACTGCACAAACTGAGAACAAACCTACCAAAAATTCTACCCAACCAAGAGCGAAACTATGCAAATTCTATGTAAGCATAGAATATCAGGAAAAACAAATACGACATGCAACTTTGAACATCCCAAAAAATGTTAAGACCTCCTGTCTACAGGAGTGTCTTTCTCTCTCCTGTAAATTCTTTCATCCAGAAATATGCCACTCTTCGGTCCTCCAAAAACAGTGCTACAACACCAAATGCCCTGCATACCATCTAAAAGGGACCAAGAGGTACAGACCTCATGACACAAACAATAGTAGTTACGACGACCCCACTTCAAGCGATTATTTAGTGGCAGGAAACGAAGACAGAAAATGAAAGGAAATAACAAAAACTGTCCACCAGACTGGAGAATTGTTGGACTGAAGGCCCAGCCAGCGGTCCTCCATGGCCCTCTAGAACCACAGCTACTGATGCCAATAACAAAATCCCCCCAACAAACACAGAATACAACCCCGTTCATATTTGCTAATATACAGGGGCTTAAGCCATCCACCATCAAAATACCTTTTATCAGTAGATTTCTAGAGGAGTTAAATGCGATGTTTGCAGCCTTCACAGAGACCCACACGAAAGATCGCTTTGACGACGAAATATGGATAAATTAGTACAATCTTTTCAGATGTGAGAGAAAGAACAGGCAACAAGGGGGTATTAACCTTGTGTCAAAGAGTCGCTCATCTGCATGGAGATGCGGAACACCACAAATGATGTAGTTGAAGTTCTAACAATAGATATCGAGAACCAAAACCTAGTTATCGTGGTTGTATATAAACCACCAGATGCAACCTTTCAACAGTTCAAGGAACAACTACTGAAAATTGATTACTGCCTGGAAAGCGCTCCAGCTCCATCCCCAAACATCTTATTGCTTGGTGATTTCAACCTAAGGCATACAAAATGGAAGAATGTAGCAAATAAAGTTATAGCAGAAGCAATCCCTGGAGGCAGTGCAGATGTAAGGTCACACATACATGAGCTACTAAATCTCTGCGATAAACACACCCTAAGTCAGCAGATAGTGGAGCCAACAAGACAGTGGAGGACCTGGTAAGAAACATTACAATATCAAAAACACCTAATTCCGATCACAATCTAATCCAGTTCAGACTTAAATACACAGGGGTCATGATCAGCAAAATGAACGTAGCTGTGAAGGTGTCTTCACCAAACACATCTTCAACAACACGAACATCAGCTGAGACCAGGTGAACCATGTCTTAATTAAATGAAACACGTTGGAAAGATATCTTAAATAACATGGATCCAAACCAATGCATTGAAAGGATCAACTTCCTGGCAGCTGAAGTATGTTCATGGCATATTCCCCTAAGAAAGAAGAAGAGAAGAAGTAAACTGGAGGCAGAAAGACGCTCTCTCTACAGAAAACGAAGAATCACTGAACTCCTCAAGAACACTAGGTTATCTGATACACGGAAGGAAGCACTGACCCGGGAAGTAGAAAGTATCGAACTTAAAAACTCATACAGGACCCAGGAGAGACAGGAGGAGCTAAAAGCGATTAGTGAAATTGAAAGAAATTCGAAATCTCTCTTTTTATATGCCAAAAACAAGGCAAATACCACATTTAGTATCGGGTCCCTGCTCAGACTTACACAGATGACAATACGAGCCGCTAATCAGTCTAAAGATCAACAATCCAAATGATTTTTTTCATGAATGAGCCTCAAACCTCCATCAATGTATGCCAGCTTTCCGACATTACATTAACTTCGATAGACTTTGAGAAAGCCATTGACACTATGCTCATGCACTCAGCCCCAGGCCCAGACTCGTGGAATTCTGTGTTCATTAAGAACTGCAAGAAACCCCTTTCACATGCCCTAAGTATAGTATGGAGACGGAGCTAAGACGTGGGTGAAATTCCATAGTCTCTAAAAATAACGGATATAGCCCCACACCATAAAGGTAGCAGCAAAGCATTAGCTAAGAACTATAGACATATAGCTCTAACATCCTACATCATAGAAATCTTTGAAAGAGTGCTAAGAAGCAAGATTGCCAACTACTTGGAGTCCCCAAAACTGCACAATCCAGGGCAACATGGGTCGCTCCTGCCTCTGGCAACTACTGGATCACTATGATATTATCTTGGATGCACTGGAAGAAAAGCAGAATGCAGATGTATTATTCACAGACTTTGCAAAAGCTTTTGACAAGTGCGATCATGGCGTAACAGCGCATAAAATACGTGCTAAAGGAATAACTGGTAAAGTGGGGAGATGGATCTTCAACTTTCTAACCAATCGAACACAAAGAGTAGTGTTCAACAGAGCTAAATCGGAAGCTGCTATAGTGAAAAGCTCTGTTCCACAAGGCACAGTACTTCCCCCCTTTATGCTCCTCATCCTCGTATCAGACATAGACAGAGATGTAATCCACAGCACCGTGTCATCCTTTGCAGACCATTCTAGGATCTGCATGAGACTGTCATCTATTAAGGACGCGGTTAACCTCCTAGAAGATATAAACCAAGTTTTCCAATGGGCAACAGAAAACAATATGATGTTCATTGAAAAGAAATTTCAACTACTCCGTTATGGAAAAGTGGAGATAATAACTAGAACTGAATATACTACAAACTCTGATCATACAATAGAGTGAAAAAATAATGTGAAGGACCTGGGAGTGGTAATGTCTGAAGATCTCACTTTCAAGGATCACAACAGTACCACGATCACAACTGCGAAAGAAAATGATAGGATGGATAATGAGAACGTTGAAAACAACAGATGCCAAGCCAATGATGATCCTTTTTAAATCAGTTGTTCTCTCGAGGCTGGAATATTGCTGCACATTAACATCTCCGTTCAAATCAGGCTCAATTGCAGATTTAGATAGTGTACAGAGAACCTTTACTGGACATATAAGTTACATCAAACACCTTAACTATTGGGAACGCTTGGAAGCACTTGACTTGTACTCGCTGGAACGCAGGAGAGAGAGATATATCATAATCTACACTTGGAAAATCCTAGGAGTGGTCCGAATCTGCACATAAAAATCACTCTCTACGGAAATAAAAGACTTGGCAGGCGGTGCAAAATACCCCAAGTGAAAAGTAAGGGCGCCATTGGTACACTTAGAGAAAACAACTTAATGATGCCATTAAGTTCTGAGTCATCTACAAACTTTCCAGACAGTCAGGAACATGACAGAAGCTTGTAATAGACACTAAGTTCATAATAAATAATATCTATGCAATTGTTGTTGGAGACTTCAATAATCTAAAATTTAATTGAAGCCACCTATTAAAACGTTAATTGATTAATTATCATGGGAGATGAATAATCATAAATATTGGAAAATATATATAAGAAATGTCCTACACTATGCTAAACAATGTCTTGCTGAGAAAAGCTGGTTAGGAAAAAAGCCAGTATTAAGTGGGGTTATGGTTGTTCAGACGGCCAGGAACCATTAGCGTGTTACTGCCCGCACTTCCATCTAGCGGGCTGAGGAAAAACTTCAGTTTCTGGTGTCTGATTTGCTTTAATTACTACTCCTGGTAGTATTAACCTTACTTGGTGTGGGTGGAAGTTTAGAGAATCACTTCACCTCCACTCTTCTGATCAGCTCTGCTCACCGCAACTGTAAATACTACTAATTTTCCTAGGAGACTATTGGATAGGCTCGAAGTAATTAAGCTATCTGGGTATAAGGAAGGTGAGAAATTGTGTATTATGCAAGATTACTTGATGCCAAAACAAGCTTGTTTACACCCCGTCAAAAATGATGAAGTCTTGATTAATCAAAAAGCTTTCGTTGCAGTTATTCCCTTCTAAAATCAAAAAGCTTTTGTTGCAATTATTCGCCACTACACTAGGGATGCTGGACTAAGACAATTATTCGCCACTACACTAGGGATGCTGGACTAAGACAATTATTCGCCACTACACTAGGGATGCTGGACTAAGACAATTATTCGCCACTACACTAGGGATGCTGGACTAAGACAATTATTCGCCACTACACTAGGGATGCTGGACTAAGACAATTATTCGCCACTACACTAGGGATGCTGGACTAAGACAATTATTCGCCACTACACTAGGGATGCTGGACTAAGACAATTATTCGCCACTACACTAGGGATGCTGGACTAAGACAATTATTCGCCACTACACTAGGGATGCTGGACTAAGACAATTATTCGCCACTACACTAGGGATGCTGGACTAAGACAATTATTCGCCACTACACTAGGGATGCTGGACTAAGACAATTATTCGCCACTACACTAGGGATGCTGGACTAAGACAATTATTCGCCACTACACTAGGGATGCTGGACTAAGACAATTATTCGCCACTACACTAGGGATGCTGGACTAAGACAATTATTCGCCACTACACTAGGGATGCTGGACTAAGACAATTATTCGCCACTACACTAGGGATGCTGGACTAAGACAACTATTCGCCACTACACTAGGGATGCTGGACTAAGACAATTATTCGCCACTACACTAGGGATGCTGGACTAAGACAATTATTCGCCACTACACTAGGGATGCTGGACTAAGACAATTATTCGCCACTACACTAGGGATGCTGGACTAAGACAATTATTCGCCACTACACTAGGGATGCTGGACTAAGACAACTATTCGCCACTACACTAGGGATGCTGGACTAAGACAATTATTCGCCACTACACTAGGGATGCTGGACTAAGACAATTATTCGCCACTACACTAGGGATGCTGGACTAAGACAATTATTCGCCACTACACTAGGGATGCTGGACTAAGACAATTATTCGCCACTACACTAGGGATGCTGGACTAAGACAATTATTCGCCACTACACTAGGGATGCTGGACTAAGACAACTATTCGCCACTACACTAGGGATGCTGGACTAAGACAATTATTCGCCACTACACTAGGGATGCTGGACTAAGACAATTATTCGCCACTACACTAGGGATGCTGGACTAAGACAATTATTCGCCACTACACTAGGGATGCTGGACTAAGACAATTATTCGCCACTACACTAGGGATGCTGGACTAAGACAATTATTCGCCACTACATTAGGGAAGCTGGAGTAAGACAATTGTTCGCCACTACATTAGGGAAGCTGGAGTAAGACAATTATTCGCCACTACACTAGGGAAGCTGGAGTAAGGCAATTTGATAGAGATACCGCTACGATAGTGCGCAAGTGTGTTAAAAAGATGTTGCTAGGTACAGAAAAGAGGTTTGTACTCCTGTACTCTTCAAGAGTAATCCAACACCCATCCTGTACTCTCCAAGAATAATCCTACTCTCATCCTTTATTCTCCGTCAGCAGTCCAACACTCATCCTGTTCTCTCCCATAGCTCTATCACCCATCCTGTACTCTTCCTCACCCATCCTCTACACTCCCACACCCATCCTGAACTATCTCAGAGCACTCACACACCCATTCGATAGTCTTCCAGAGCTTTCCAATACCCATCTAGTACTCTCCCATTATTATTATAATCAAAAAGAAGCGCTAAGCCACAAGGGCTATACAGCTAGTACTCTCCCAGAGTACTCCAACACCCATCCTGTACCCTCCCAGAATTCTCCACCACTCATCCTTTACTCTTCCGCACCAATCCTGTTCTGTCCCAGAATATTCCAACACCCGTCTTGTACTCTTCAAGAGCACTCCAACACCTATCCTGTACTCTTTCACATCACTGCTACTCCCATCCAGTAATCTCCCAGAATACTCCTACTGTTATCCTGTACTCTCCCACAGCACTCAAGCACCTATCCTGTACTCCACAAAGGCAATTCAACACTTATCCTGAACTCTTCCTGCGCATTCTTCACTAAGACTCACAGTGACATCACACAGACATCACACAGTATTATTCAAGACGCAGTTTTTTTTGTGTAAATCTTTACCGTCTTTTTTGCATATTATAACTCGATACATTATAGCTATCTGGTTAAATTCATTTGTTAGTTTCACATTTTTAACCCACTTATTGCTTTATTCATTTCTTTATTACTTACTCCCTCTATGTTTACATCCTTCCTACACTCAATTCTCCATATTATCTTCGTTTATTCTCACACCCTTCATATTCACATTCATTAAATTCACTTTCATCTTTCTCATTGTCTTCTTATTCACCTCCTTCATATCGCTGCCTGCATTCTAAATTCCATCAACCCCGTAAAGCAGTATCGCTAAATAGTGCTCCCAGGATTTGCTTTTTTAGTCCTGTCCAAAGATATTATTATCGGTCATCGTCGTGGTGAATCAGTAAACTCCTAAAAAGAGTGTAATAGCTTTCAAATTCGAAAAATTGTGATAGGGATCAAAAATTTTTAAAATTTAAATTTGAATAAAATTTGGGGGTGGGAAGGGTGGCAATCAATTTGATCGGGCTACGGGCCCGCAGTTTTGACAAAAAATATCCAAACCTTTTGGGTTAACGGTGGATCTGAAATATTAACAAATCATATGTTGGTTGATTATGGCCCGGTGTGGTGAAAAAAGGTCAAAAAAAGGTGTTTAAAAAGTAAATACTAAAGTAAGAAAAAATTAGTCAATCCCCAGCTGTTTGGTTTTGTGGTGGCTAACATCATGGGGCTTTTATACCAAAATCTTTGCTAAAGAAAAGAGGGAATCCAAGTTTTAAAAAGAAAAGAAAAAAAAAAATTTGGGAATCATGTAAAGTTCCCTGAAAAATTCAAATTTGAAAATTGATATCAGCCGACCGCAGGAACCTCCATTGTTTGAACGACATTTTCCCCCTATTTGGGGAATTTTGGTTGAGTGTTCTAAAGTCTTAGTGTCTCGCCCCTCCCGGTTTGTCCCATACCATCTCTCTCCCCCTTTTTTCCCATTACCAGGAGATAGATAGTGGTTAAGTAAATTATCTAAATATCGCCAAAAAACCCCAAAAAGAGTTGTGTACCCAAAGTGAACCCCCGTTTTCTGAGGGAAAAGCTAGTAAAAAAAATCGCACATACAAACACACGTTTCCCCAAAATTTTTGTTATAATAAACAGTATATATTAATAAAGGAAAATTTGGGGTGAAAAAATAACCCTTTAAATCTTAAAAAGTAAGTAGGAAATTTTGCGGAGATCGGGGCCCAGGAGAACCGGTGAAACAACAGCAATAACAAAAAATTTTGCTCCCCCCCTTTTTTAAAAAAGAACGACAAGCTAGTAAACACACACACACAAAACAAGTGTACACACAAACCGAGTGTCCAATTAATTTTATATAGTCTTTTTTTTTGGCATTTTAAAAAGGGGAAGGTGTAAAAATTTATTTATAAATCTTAAAAGGGTGGCACCCTGGTTTGTACGCCCCACACACACCCCCACCCCCCACACCACCCCCCCACCCCCCACCCCCAAATCATACACCCCACACACCCCAAAAAATCCATACCCCCCACCCCCCACCCCACCACCCACAACCCCCACACCCCCCACCCCCACCCCCCCCACCCCCAACACCCCCCCACACACAAATTTTTCCCACCCCAACCCCCACCACACACACAACCCCCCCCCCCTTCCCCCCAAAAAATTTAAAAAAAAAAAAAAAAAAATTGTCCCATCCTTTTACCGACATCTCCCCCCTTACCGGGTCCCCCCTCCCTCTTTACCCCCCCCCCCCTCTCCCCCCCCTTTCCCCCCTTTTTCATTCCTTCCCCCCCCCTCCCCTTTTTCCCCTTGACATTCTCCTTTTCCCCCCCCCCAATAAACCTTTTTTAAAAAATAAGTTTTAAGGGTTTTCCCAATCGGGAAAAAAAAAATGGGTTCCAAAAAGCAAAAAAAAAAAAGGGACAGGAGGGGGGCTCCCAAAAAAATTGGGCAGCAAAAGCTCAAAAAAAGGGAACAAAAAGGGGGAAAAAAATTTAGAAAGAACAGCATAAAGGAAGAGGGAGGATAGACAGGGAAAAGCGGGAAGGGGGAAAGGTGAAAAATAAAAAACAGCAAAAACCAGGATACAGGGGGCTTGAAGAGGAACGGGGAAAATCTGAAAAAACCAAAAAGGAACAAAAGAACTTTTTGGGATTGACAGCAGGGCCCTACCTAAACCACAAAAATAAAGGGGACTGAAAGGGACAAAGGGAAAAAACTGCATGTAAAAGCTCTATCAGTGGAATTTGTAGTAAATGAAAAAAAACTAACTATAAGGGGGGGAACCCAAAAAACCCAAAGAGAGGGGGAAAGCCAAAAAGGGAAAAATAACAGGCCCCAAACCCCATTTCAGTAACAAAATGAAACTAAGAAAAAAAAATAAGGAAAATCAAATTGAATGGGGGGATCCCAAGGGTTTATGCATAAAATAAAAAAAATGGGGTCATTCTTTGTTTAATTGGGCTCAGGAAGTTAAAGGGGGAAAAACTTTGGGGAAAAGAAAAAAAGGGGAAAAAAAGCTTGAAAGGCATCATGAAAAGTAATCGGAGAAGAGACATGGCCCAGCGGGAAAAAATTTTTCGGAAAATGGGGGTTTGAAAAAAAGAACCCGCCCATTAAAAGTGACCTTCAAACGAATCGACCCCGGAACAGGATCTGTGGGAGAAACCCGGGGTTAAAAAGGGGACATGCCGGAATCGGGAAAGGTGTTTTTGGGCCTGACCAAAACCAAGGGCAAAAAATGAGAGGGGGGATAAATAAAAAAGGCAAAGGAAAGAAAAGAAAAGAAAAAGACGGGAAGATAAACAGGAAAAGATCCTACAACCTCCCCCCGGCCCCTATAGAAACCCCCCAAAGGTCCCCCAGTGCACCCAAAACACCCCAAACCAAAACCCCCATGCCTTAAAATGCCCCCCCCACTCCTTTAAAAATCCACGGCAACCCCCCTTAATTTCCCTTATCAGGTCCCCCAATTCCCCAAACCCTAATCACCTCCCAGACCACAGTCTTAAAAAAGGTTGAAGGTATGGTATACAAATGCAGATGGAATAACAAATAAGTATGAGGGTGGCAGGGAAAAAAATAAAGGGGAGACACCCCAGAAAAATCACCACAAAACAAAACTCACCCGAATTTAAAAACAGATTCAATCTTTCCCCCCGGATATCAAATCCTCAGGAAAAACAAGGGGGGAGGGGAGGGGGGTTACTGCTCATTAAAGCCAGTGGGGGTTTTTAGAAAAAGGAAGGAATGGATGGGGGGTGAAAGGGGCTACTTAGTTTTGGGAAAAATCCCGTCTGAGGACATAAGGGGGATAATTGCAGTAATGTAAGGCCCCCCCACAGAACTGCAGGAGACCAGAAAGAAAAAGTGGGAAACAACAGAGCCATGGTCAAAACTAGCCGAGGTGGCCAGGAGAGCACATGGGGGAACAAGGGGTTTTTGTTATGGGGGATTTCAATCACAAAAGGGGGAATTGACTGGGAAAAACCCAGCCCCTGGGGTTCGAAACATGGAAACCAAGATGATGGATGTAGTACGGGAAAAACCCCATGCATCAACATTTTGAACCTTTCCGGGGGAGAGAAAGGGAAACCCCCGACGGGCCTTTATTCACCTTGGTAGTTCAGACATCAGGGTATCTTTTAAGGCCCCCGGGAGCTAAATGATCATGTGGTTCTTCCCTTTAACCCATTGGGTTGGGCTCCAAATGGGGAAATAGCAAGGGAAAAAAGGTGGAAAAAACCCAAAATTCAAAGGGGGAAATATAAAGGGATAGGGAAATTCCCCTTTAAAACATTCAGTTTGGGGGAGGAACGGCAGGGGAAAACCCCGTACAAGGAAAAATGGACTTGTGGCAACAAAATTGGAAAGGAGGCAGAGGGGGGGTTTTTTCCCCAAAAACAGAAATAATGGGAAGAACAGAACGAGTCCTTGGTTCACCCCCAAAAGGGGTTTGGAGGCAAAAACTAGGTTAAAAAGGGGAATGGAAAAATTTCAGAAGACAGAAAACTCAGGAAAATAAAGAAATCAGCCGAAAGGAAAAAGAAAATACAGATAAGGGAAAAGGGTCAGAGACAATATAAAATACTACAAAAGTAGCGGCCCGGGGTGTTTAAGCCCATCAGGAGGAAAAAAACAGTCAAGGGCCGGTTCGGGGGAAAGGGGGATGGGAATTCAGAAAAAGACCAAGAGGATGTCAGGAGCTCAACACAAGATTTAAAAAGATATTTACAGTGGAACCCCGTAGGACTCGGGAAAACAGAACAGGGGTACACCCCCAAGTGCTGGATAAATTCATATAACCAAGGAGGAGGGGAAGAAGCTGCTATGCAGCTTGACACCTCAAGGCAGTGGGACAGACAACATTTTCCATGGGTCCTTAAGAGGGGCAGTTTTTGTGAGCCTTCAAAAATCTTCCAAAAATCATTTTAAAAAGGGCAACTCACAATATGAAAATGGCAAATTAGTCCCCTTTTAAAAAGGGAGGACTGAGGCACTAAACTAAGACCCCACACTCGTGTATAGTATGCAAGGGCATGGAGAAGATCATCAGGAGGAGGTGGTGGGGCACCTGGAAAAAACAAGTGTATAATTTACAACCCCAAAGGTTTCAGGAAGAAAATTTGCCCAAAACCCAGGTTTTATGACAAGGTGACAGAAGTAAGACAAAGAGAGGGGTGGATCGACTGCATTTTTGGACTCAAAAGGCCTTCAACCCGTTCCTCCCCAGTTTTTCCAAAAATAGGGATCAAAACCATAACAGGAAAGGCACTCAATGGATCAGAGAATACCTGTCGGGGGGCAACAACGAGTCATGGTACGCGAGGTGTCAGGGGGCCCTTGACAAAACGGGGGGTTCCACAGGGGGGCAGTCCTGGGGCCTGGCTGTTCTTGGTATATTGAACGACATAACTGAAGGATAGCTCAAAGTGTCCCTTTTTTGCAGATGATGGAATTCAGGAAGAAAAATCCCAAAACGGATGAGGGTCAGGCGGTCTCAAGGGGACCTGGACAGGCTAAAACCTGGTCACAACTGGGTCCTTGAAATTTTAAAAATCAAAGTCATGAAGTTGGGGGAAAAGCAAAGAACCAGCCAATATAGTTTAGTTGGAAAGACTCAAACCTCACTCAGAAAAAGAGGGGGGAGATACACCCAAACATATCTCCGAGGGCACATCAATCAGATAACTCTGCACATCGGGCCCTTGAAACCCGGGTGCGTTCCGTATCAGTAAAGGGTTCGTTTAAGACTCTGTATCCATTTATTCAGGCCCATACGGTATCGCACCAGTTTGGAATCCACCCAGTCAAGCACGTCAAGTTTAGAGAAAGTGCAAGGTTTCAACAAGACTAGTCCCAGGCTCAAGTTTCCTCGAAGAAAGGTTGAGGGGGAAAACGGGCCCGACGACACTGGAGGGCAGGGGGGCAGGAGACATGATAACGACATATAAAATACTGCGCGGAATTGACAATGTGGACAAAGACGGGATGTTCCAGAGAAGGGACACAGACACAAGATGTCACAATTGGAAGTTGAAGACTCAGATGAATCAAAGGGATGTTAGGAAGTATTTCTTCAGTCATAGAGTAGTCAGGCCGTGGAATAGTCTAGAAAGTGACGTAGTGGAGGCGGGAACCATACATAGTTTTAAGGCGAGGTATGATAGAGCTCATGGAGCAGGGAGAGAGAGGACCTAGTAGCAATCAGCGAAGAGGCGGGGCCAGGAGCTGTGAATCGACCCCTGCAATCACAAATAGGTGAGTACACAGAGGTATGATAAAGCTCATGCAGCAGGAAGAGTGACCAAGTAGCGGCGAGTGAAGAGGCGAGGCCAGGAGCCATGACTTGACCCCTGCAACCACAACTAGATGAGTACAACTAGGTGAGTACACACACACACACACACACACACACACTACAGGAAGGCACATATGTATATGTAAGATGATAGACAGTGTCACAAAGTTCAACACTGTGTCATGGCAGATGGTTTAGACTAAGGCTGACTCCTTGTTATGTAACAATATCGGAAAAGTCGCTTGAGAAAAGTGGATTCAACATATTAACTGGTAAAAATTTGAATTTCTGTCTACAAAATCATGTATTTTTATAATACGTAAAGTTATTATAGGAGAAATTGTTGAATAGAAAATGGAGAGATAACATTTACCCAGAGTGTCAGAAAACCTTTACTAGTGCTATCAGAGATACAAAGATCACTTGGTTATATGCAGTAATACCTGAGATATAAATGTTACGTTTATACATACTAACACCAGAGGTGCAAAGTCACAATATTATGATTTGTAAAATTAGAAAAGCAGATATCATGTCTTTTTATATAGAAATTTCAAGGATGAAAAGATAACGCTATATTACATATTTACACCAGTCATACGAAGATCACAGTGGTATACACAATAACACTAGCACTACAAAGATCACACTGTTTACATGGCATCAAAATTGATAAGGAATTTATACATAGAAACAAAGAGATCACATTTTTACGTGAGTGAAAATACACAAAAACTAAAATAAGAACATAAAAATCTATGACATTTAAATAGACGACTAAAACAAACAATAAAAAGTCTCCCCATGGTGGTGTAGGATGAGGAGTTCTCTTCTGGCTGCACTATCTTTCTAGTCTTCCCGGGCGGATGTATTTACTGGGCGCAGATTTCTGTGTGTCCTCCCCGGTAATTACATCTTGTATATACTGATATTTAAACACTTGTGTTGTAATGGTCAGTGCTTCATGGTGAGGCTACATTTGAAGAGTTAAGTTCCTCTCTGAGGAAATGCTGTGTTTGGGCTTCACACCTCTCAACGTCCACCTCAAATGATAGAGTTTAAATCCAGTTTTTCCTTCTATTATATGATAATATTTTGCTAAATGAGAGTGAGTGTAGGACTCACATTTACATATTGTCAAGGAGTGCAAAGACTGATCGAACAATTATAATATGAAAAGTTTGTTCTGCAAAGTGTCTCATAAACCGCCATCTGCAATGTCTTCTTTCAAGGAAATTGTTTAAAGTAATAATGACACTCATAACCAGAGATCACAGTTTTAACAATCACTTTTTCTTATCCATACTATGCCCACTAAACATTCACACACCCTCATATTCAAAATTTTCTTCTTTTTCGTTTTAGTAATTTATGAAAGAGAAGGGGTTAGTATTTCTCGTTCTCGGTATTATAGGCATCTTTCAAGACACGAATGGTTTACAGATGAAACATTACTTTGTGTATTCACACAGGTGTACATGTACAACCGCGTAAGTGGTATGAACTAGGTGTATTTAGTGGAAGAAAGATGTACTTGTTGTATTGTGTTTAAGAGACGGTAAAAGCTTGTGAAAGAAGCCAGTGTAGGGAATGGAAAAACCTTGAATATATTCAGTATTTGAGATAGTTGATCACCAAATAACTTTAATGACATTTACGAAGCCTAAGTTAATTTTTTAGCAATAATTCGAGGCTATTACAAATTGAGAGAGGAGTGCATACGCTCATAACACTTAATTCTCTTTGTTTCTTCTCCTGATATACTGCTCCAATTTTATCCTTATGTGAGGAAAAAAATTGGAGAAGTGTTATAAATAAACTCATCTTCGTGTTTAATGCAAATTCTTTTTTTTTAGTCTAATAGATTATTTTAATTGTCCCTTCTTCTGATAGAATAAACTTGGTAACAAATTTTAACAATAGTTATGTTAATCGGTTATGTAAACATGGGTTAAGTTTTTGGTGATAATAAATCCAAATATGACCCTAGTATTCTCATACCTTCAACAAATTTGACATAGATCATGTAGCTGGTTCATGCGGAGGTCGGTTCCAGTTTTTTCGATCCATCTGGAAGGATGTTCACCAGTGCTGAGAAAAGTTTGGAGGGCTTCTGTGCAGGGGACTGAATGGGCTAACCTAAGCATATTGACCCCAATAAGGGTATTTCTTTCAGTAACACGATCTCTAATGCTTGGAATATTAAGTTCTTTCCGCATATTTAAAATTTTGGCAGTACGAGGGCATCCTAGGATGATCCTCATTGCTTCGTTTTGCAGTTTTTCCAGCCCTCCAAGCTTCCAGTAAGACACGAGTGCAAGTAGTGGAGCCGCATAATCAACCAATGATTTAATATAAGCAAGATACATCATTTTCACAATTTTAACATTAGCACCATACCTGGGATGAAAACCTGCCATAACTCTAAGTCCTCTCAGCCTTTCTTTGTATTGGCGACAAAGTCTCGTTATAACAAGTCCAAGTAGTGGAACCTCAAAGCCTTGATACATGTATCTGCTTACATATTCTAGAAGAGACCCATCATGCAACTGGATCTGACAAACTGTGCCTCTGTCGAGGAGGACGCCTGTTGAGTGTCTTTGTTTTATCCCCTTAGATTATTAACCCCAGGTCTTGACACGAGGCTAGTACATGATTAAGAATGTTTTGGGTGTTGGAGAATCCGGTGGTGTGAATCATTATATCATCAACAAAACTAATGATATAATGATGGGACTGGCTAGGCATAGCATTAAGTAATGCATTAATCAGAATATTGAAAGGGTGGGACTAAGTACACCCCCCCTGTGGGGTTCCTAATTCAAAATCTTTAGTTACACTTCTATGTCCCTGGAACAACACAGACGACTTTGTTGGACAGGTAACCTTTAATCCAGCGGAGAAGCCATCCTCCAACATACATTCTGGCAAGTTCACTAATGATTACATGTCGGCTGGCTACATCAAAAGCGGATTCAAGGTCAAGGAAGGTAGTGTATGAGCTGTCAGTGTGCAGAGTGAGAAAGGTGGTAATGCAATGATGCACACTCCTTCCATGCATGAAGCCATGCAACCGGGGAGACAAGAATTGCTTAATTCTGCGCATAAGACGATTAAGAATCATCCTTTCGAATGTTTTACACAAGCAGCTAGTAAGGGATATTGGGCGAAATGAGTTTTGTTGATTGGGCTTCGGAATGGGAATAATGAGGCTGTTGGTCCATGATTTAGTGAGCTCCCCAGTGACATAGTTAATGCTATATAATTCAAGTAAAGGATTACTTGGTACTCGACACAGCAACCTGAGTATGTTGTAAGTAATACCATCCTCACCAGGCGACGTGAAGTTGCCCTTAGCTAGTGCTGCATCAAGTTCATAATTAGTGAAAAGAATGTTGCAGTCATCTGCCTTGCTGAGGCATAAAGCAAACAAGTCTCTCCCTTGCATCATATTTGTCCATTAATTTCGCCTGTGTGGTACTGGGAAGATTGTCATAGCTAGATGTAGCAGCCCAAGCGCTGATTAACTCATTCGCCCTATGTAAGGGATGAGGGTGCGCGATTTGCCCAGTTCTGTTACCCTTAATTCTATTTATGTCCCTCCATGCCCGGCTAAGTGGGGTGTGAGCATTAAGACCGTTGACAAATTTTTCCCAGTGTGTTTGCCGCAGTTTTGTCATACGATCTCTGGCGGCAGCAGCAAGGGCAGTTTGGAAGAGGCTCAGCATTTCAGGGGTACGATGGTTTCTATAGGCTAGGCCTAGTCTGCGAGCAGTACATTTCAACGTTCGAAGTTTAGAATCATTGTAATAGGTATGGTTTTTATAAGACTTATGATTATTATGGAAGTCATTTGGATTTAGAGTAGTAGGAGGTTTCAGAGGCGGCTCTAAGTAGTTCTGAATACTGCTCACAAGGTCATTGTTAAAAGTCTCGACAGAGGTACAATCAGGAAAGTCACTTGTGCAACAAAGTCGTCGTGCTAATCTGGGGGAACATTAAAACGTTTCCGTTTGAATATCCTACCAGGAAGGATAGTATTACCAATATCTAGAGAGGTTAGCCTTGGGAAATGATCTGATGATATATCTGTTACAATGGAAGACTCACAGCTGGCAAAAGTAATGTTGAAGCCAAGACACAGATCAAGGACGCCTTCATAGATATGCGTGGGTTCAAGGTCACCTACAATTTGAACATTATCATGACTGTTTAAGAGTGACAACAGTTGATTACCATTACGATTACCAAACTGAGAGTTTCCAATGCTTTTGTGTCTTGCATTATGATCACCAATAATAAGAGTAGGTTCAGACTGAGCACAAGTCGGGAGCTCCAAGTAATTAAACTTATCAGCAGGAGCATACAAGTTAAATATGTTGAGAGCAGAGTTCCCAATATAAATCTTAACACCGTGGTATTGTAGCCCCTCTGTTTTCTTATGCGCAAGAAGTTGATTGGGAAGTGATTTTTTAATATATAGAACACAAGAATTAGTAGATTTGAGGTTATATGCAACAAATGATGGCAATTTAGGGGGCTGGGATTTTTCAGGGACTCTGCACTCTTGTAGACACACAGTATCAATGGATTCAATAGTTACTTTATGATGAAGGTGAGAAAATCTTTTTCTAATTGACGCAATATTCCAACTTAAAATGGATAGTTCATACGAGTTTGGTTCCATTATAAAAGTCCAGGGACATAATTCAATTTCTCAGCAATATGAAAAAAACTTACTAAATAGCAAACAGACATAATATCAATATCATCAGTATTATCCTTATCCATGAGTCTCTTAAGTGCACTTCCATTATGGAGGCCTCGTGGGAGTCTTTGTTTACAGAGGACACGGCGCTCTTTGTCTGTGAATGTATGGAAGGTGACACTATCCCTCGCACTCACCTCTCCACTTTTATTACTCTCATCCCTATCATCACATGTACTACTTCCCTCATCATTATGACCAGTGATACATACACCATTATCGACAACCGGGTCATCTCCACACTCAGTATCTATCAATACATTACACTCATCAGGTTGACTATCATGATGGTCTTCACTGCCCTTATCATCTTCACTGTGATTGTAAACACCACTATCAGATTCATCATTTTTGTGATTATTAACACGACTGCAGTCATCAGTTTGTTCATCATCACCACACTCATTTTCATAATGGCTGACAATCTATGGGTTGATGTACTCATTTGCAACCTCTGTAAGTTTTTCCTCGTGGTGCTCAAGTTGTTTCAAACACCATTGTTGCTTCTCCAGCACTGTTATGCGCAGCTGCATGTTGTGTACCACCCCAGCAAGACTAGCTTCATCTGGAGGTATGAAGTCCCGGTCAGCTGAGCCAGGTGGCTGACTGACAGCTGACTAAGCCAGACTGGTGGTGTCAACACCAGCAGCATTATTAGTATTGATAGCAGATGTGATCATGCTCTGTTGATGTACTCCCATAGTGGCTCGCTCAACCACATTCTGAAATCAGGCATGGGTCAGACATGAAGTATCTGGTAGGCCTACTGCCTCATCATGGGGGGTGATGGGTGAGGAGGGAGCCCTGCGGCTGGCGATGTGGGCAGCTTTCACTCTGCAGTCAGCATGAGCAGCTGTGACTCCTGGAGTCTTACAATTGATACATTGTAATGCAACGGTCTGGTGTTTCTTGATCATATCATAGCACTTGTGAGAAGGATAGGCCTTGGCACACACTGCACACCAGTGTGACTTAGCTGGGCATTTCCAAACAATGTGACCCCAGCGCTGACACTTGTAGCATCTACGGTGAGGTGGTTTGTACAAGGCTATTTTGTAACTCCTGTTAAGCGCAGCACGATAGTAGATGTATGATGGTGGAGTCCCTTGGCCAATCCATTCAGCCAATATCAGATCATTTGGAAGTCAACGAGGGTTTGCAACGCGGTTTTTTGTTGCTCTCGTTTTTTTTTCCTTAACCCCCTTTTGGGAAATCCTCTTTCTTTTTCAAGTTTCCCTTGTTTCCCTAAAACTTAATTCGCCTTCACCACCCTTTTCTTCTTCATCCATAGGGTCACTTTATTCCCTTTTAAAAAAAATTTTTTTTACTTTTGGGTCAGGAAACCGCCTTTATTCCATAAGAGAGAAGGGAAAAAAAGGGAAATTTACCTCGTTGGGGGCAGGCAATATGGGTTTTGGGGGGGGGGTTTCCCTTTTAAAAATCATTCACTGGGCCCAAGTCCCGGGGGGGGTTTTTTTTTTTTTTCCCCAAAAACCCCCCCCCCTTGCCTTTTTAAAAAAAATTTTTCCCCCAAAAAAACCCCGGGCCCCTTTTTTTAAATTTTGGGTTTTTAAACCTTTTGGTTTGGGGGGGTTTTCCAAATTTTTCCCCCCCTTTTTAATTTAAATAAAATTTGGGAAAAAAAAAAAAAAAAAATTTTTCCCCCAAAAAAAAATTTTTTGGGGGAAAAATTCCTTTTTTTTCCCCTTTTCCCCCCAACCCCCCTTTAAATTCCTTTTTGGTGGGGCCTTTTTTTTTAAAAAAAAACCCAAAAAAAAATTCCCCCAAAACCCCCCGGGGGTTTTTTTCCCCCCCGGGGGGCCCCCCTTTTTTTTAAAAAAAGGGGGAAAAAAAAAAAAAATTTTTTTTTTTAAAAAAACTCCCCAAAAAAAAAACCGGAAAAAAAAAAGCCCCCAAAAATTTTTAAGGGGCCTTTTTTTTTAAAAAAAAGGGGAAAAAAATTTTTTTTTTTTTTAAAACCCCCCTTTTCCCCAAAAAGGGGGGGTTTTCCAAACCCTTCCCTTTTAAAAGGGGGGGGAAAAAAAAAAAAATTTTTTAAACCAAAAAAAATTAAATTTTAAAATTAAAAAATTTTAAAAAAAAAAAAAAATTTTTTTCTTTTTTTTTTTATTTTTTTTTTAAAAAATTTTTTTAATTTTAAAAAAAAAATTTTTTTTTTAAACTTTAAAAAAAAAAAAAAATTTGGGGGTTTTTTTAAAATTTGGTTTTCCCTTTTAAAATTTTTTTCCCCCCCCCCTTTTTTTTTTTAAAACCCCCCCTTTTTTTTTTTTTTTTTTTCGCCCTTACCCCCAATGTAGAAAATTTGGGACGAGAGGATACCGGTGAATAGGAAAGTCGAGGAAGAGACATTCCCCACTAGACCCCGCGGTGGGGTTGAAGTGGCATGAAGTTTAATTGCCTTTTTTAAAAGGTCACCCAGGGGGCCAGACTTTCCTCCTCATTTTAAGCCTACGAAAGTACTGATGGGAGCAAAAATGCCCTAAGTCAGTGAAATCCCTTCAAATAGTTACAACAAATCTGCAGTTTTTAACAAAAACCATTTGGGATATTTGTTTGGCAGGCAGGTAGGCAAAAGGAGACTTATTCAAGGAAGAAAAGTAAGAAAATAAATTTATTCGGGTATACACAATAAAAAGTTACATGGGAATTATCAAAATACCAGCAAAATTTAAAGAGAACCTAGGATAACCCAAAAAGTCAGACAGAGTGACTTATTTCCATTGGGGTCCTTTTCCCTTTATTATTATAATATGGTTATAATATTTTCATTATTTAAAATGAAGATAACATCTTATTTATCATACAAAAAAGACTACCCTTCAAAATGGGGGCTTAAGATTTTATCTAAAAATACGGGGGTCATTAAGACTTTTACCCCCGGGGGGTAAATTAGACTATCACAATACGGGGGGTCATTACTAGGGATAAGGAAAAATTTACACGTTTTTTAGCAAAAAAATAGAAAATCATTCCCCCCCCCTTTCTGTTCTTCTTTCATCAGAAAATTTTTCAGTCTTTTTGAACTGGTTCAAGCTATGATTTCCCTTGACTTTTTGGGGGGGTAGTCTGTTCCATTCCTTTATTGCTGTACAAAAAAAAGGTTTTAAAAAAGCCGGGCCCAAATTGACTTTGGGTTTTACAAAAAGGGCTCTCCCCCTAGTCTAGGGTTGCTTTGGTTCCCAACCCGAAAAAAATTGGCAAGATATTCTGGACACTGTTCAAAAGAAATTTTTATAAACAGGGTTTAGTTTAGTTGTTTTACCTGTCTTCAACATTCAGCATATCCAATGCTTAATTCACCCCGGGCCCCCATGTTCCTTGGCCCCACCCCCCAGGATGAATCTTGATTTTTTCTGGGTGTTTTGGCAGTCTATTTTTCATTTTTTTTGTCAAGGCGGGGAAACCAAAGGGAAAAAAGGCTAACCGATTGTTGTATGGGGCTAGACATGGGGTCCTTGAGCCTCAGTAGGTAGAAAACCGTGTTTTATACGGGAACCCCAAGGCCTTGGCTCTTTACTACACTTTTCCCCTATCCCCCCCGGGGCATGCATGGGTAAAAGGGGTTTCCCCAAAATTTTTTTGATAAAACCCAAAGTGATGGACCCCCCATTACCCCCTAACTTTAAAAATATTTCCCCCCTTCTCGTTTTGTTTCTTTCCCAAAAAGGAGAATGGCTTCTTTTTTCCTAGGTTAATGATAGTTTGTTGTCTACAAACCCTTTTTTGCTGCAGGACTCCAGTTTAATTTAAAACCCCATTAGCAATATTTTGTGGGTCTTTACTGTAAACTAACAAAGCCTGTCATCTGCATACAGTAGGAGTTTGCATTTGGGCCCTTTGGGCATATCATTGACATAACATAAGAATATTTAAAGGGGGACCCAGAATACTCCGGGGAACCCCAAATTTTTATCCCCGTTTTAGATATTATACTGAGTATACTAACAGGTCTATAGTTGCTTACATCAGACCTATTATTTTTCTTGAAGATAGGAGTAACTCTGGCCTCCTTGAACCCCTCTGGTACGGTATTAGTGGTGATTGATAGATTTATTATGTGAGCAATAGGGATTGACAGATCAAAAGCACCATCTTTTAGGAACTTAGACGGGATGTTATCAGGGCCTGTGCTCTTAGTTGGGTTTAACCTGCTTAGTTCTTTTTGAATGAAGTCATGAGATACACTTACTAGTTGACAACTATTTGGGGTTACCCCTTTATTGGTATAGTATGTTTGAAACTTATCAGAGTCTGTGTTAAAGGTATTTGATGCAGCTGGTAGTTTACTTACTAGTGTTGATGCAACAGATGTGTAGTAGGAATTAAAGCAATTTGCCACCTTAGATGTTTCGTGGCATACCTCATTATCGATAGTGAGTACTATGTTAGACCTATCTACTGGCTTATGGCTATACCCCAACTATTTTAGTTGTTGCCAGAGCTTTCTGGGGTTATGCTTATATTCTTCAATTTTTGAGCAATAGTGCTTTGCCTTTGCTCCTTTTATAAGCCTCTGTACTCTGTTCCTCACCCTTTGGAATTCATTTAGTGCTGCAATATCCTGTCTGTTTGCTTTAAATCTTTTTAGCAGCTGGTCTCTGAATTTCATATTATCTAATATCTCAGTAGTCATCCAGGGTTCAGTTCTTCGTTTAATCCTAACCTCTTTAACTGGTGCAATATTATTAAGAATGGTAGTGAACATTGTTTTGAATTTTTCCCAGGCATCGTTTACGTCCGTGCAACTTGTTATCTCTGTCCAGTCACAATTGTGTAGCCTATTTACCAGTGTTTCTTTACTGTAGTTTCTAGTTGACCTCATTTTTATTGTCCTGTGTAGGCCTATCCTATCCCTAGTGATTTTCCTGGTGCAGTAAATGATGAAATGATCACTAAGACCTGTGGTAATGACGCCTGACTGACTAATGTTCTCAGCGCGGTTGCAAAGTATGTGGTCAATTAGGGTGGCTGAGAACTGTGTGATCCGGGTTGGTTTATTAATTAGTTGGGTGAAGCTATTTAATCCTAGAATTTGCTTATACCTTTTGCATAGCCCGTTATTTTGTTGCTGAAAACAGATATTGAAGTCGCCCAGTATTATTGTTTCGCAATTGCTTTCAACTCCGGACAAGACTCTGAAAAAGTCTTCTAAGAACTGGTCCTGGGTAGGAGGGCGGTAACTAGTTCCTACTAAGATGGGTTTTGTCTTGGGAAGCAGCACTTCAAACCATAGAATCTCCAGTTTATTGTTATTTAAATCAGGTCTTGGGTTGTAAGCTAAGTCATTTCTAATGTAGGCACATACTCCACCGCCCTTTCTGTTCCTATCTAAGCGTTTTATATTGTAACCATCTATTTTGACCTCGTAAGGTGAGTGGAGTGCGGCACAGAGGACTGACACGGGCACTCAAGCATTTATGTGGTCTGGCAAAAACAGCCTCTAGACCATAAGTAAATAGAGGCGAATGGCTGAGTTGGAAATCGAGGAAGGAGGGGAGAGAGGCGAGGTGGAGTGAAGTCAAATCAAGATATTTGTGTTTCACTAGGTATATCACTAGTCACAGTTCACACATAAGAGTTCCAGCAGCAATTCAGCTGCGCTCCAACGATATTTGTTGCATGATGAGTTATCAGTCGGGTGAGATAAGCAGTTCTGATATAGAAGGCCTAGGACTTCCCTCAACACACACACGTCCTCTCCCCTCAACCACTCAGGCCTAACTGAACACTCCTCTCCAGAGCTATTCTTCGTCTGTCCCGTCTTCCCCGCTCATCCCATTGGGATCTTGCCTGAACTTATTTATTATTTTTTTTTATATTTTATTTAAAACTAATACAGTTTAACATAAAAATAAAGAAACAGTATGGATCTCAATCAAATTAACTGACAAACGGATTGCACCTACATGCTCGCAAGATATTGCTGCCAAACATACAACAAGAACTTACGGCAAGAACATAACTAAAAAAAAATACTGTCACAGGGTCATGAATTGACATATATACACATTCATTGATGCAAAACCTTGCATATATATAACTTGTACATATAACATGACATCTGACAAAGGCTCAATACACTTGAACATAAAATATACAAAAGTTATGTCAGTTAAATCCCATCCTTCGCATTAATAAAAAAAACAAAACCTAACATCATAATCTTACTAGAACACCTACATATGTATTCCTAACAATACAGCTTTACATATACCAACTTACGAAAAAAAACATAAACCGTCTAGATATGTCTGTATACCATACAGACTAAAACTTAACATCAAGAACTTAGCATTGACACCAAACCGGTATCAGGGTACAGACCAGAATTATAAACTTTAAAAAGAATCGAATCATACATATATAAAGTATTACATAACGTCTGACCCATGACAAAGGCTCAATACAATAGAAAGGGATATATATATATACATATATATATATATATATATATATACAGTGGACCCCCGCATAGCGAACTTAATCCGTGCAAGAGGGCTGGTCGTTATGCGAAATGTTCGCTATGCGAATTAATTTTCCCCATAAGAAATAATGGAAATAAAATTAATCCGTGCAAGACACCCAAAAGTATGAAAAAAAATTTTTTTACCACAAAAAAATGTTAATTTTAGTACACACAAACTGAAAAAGGCATGCACAATTACATGACACTTACTTTTATTGAAGATCTGGTGATGATTGATGGGATGGGAGGAGGGGAGAGAGAGTGTTAGTGTTTAGAAGGGGAATCCCCTTCCATTAGGACTTGAGGTAGCAAGTCCTTTTCTGGGGTTACTTCCCTTCTTCTTTTAATGCCACTAGGACCAGCTTCAGAGTCACTGGACTTCTTTCGCACAACATATCTGTCCATAGTGGCCTGTACCTCTCGTTCCTTTATGACTTTCCTAAAGTGTTTCACAACAGTGTCATTGTAATAGTCACCAGCACGGCTTGCAATAGCTGTGTGAGGGTGATTTTCATCAAAAAAGGTTTGCACTTCAAGCCATTTTGCACACATTTCCTTAATCTTTGAAGTAGGCAATTCCTTCAATTTCTCTCTCCCCTCCTCTGAACCAGTTTCCCCAGGTCTGGCCTCTTGCTCTTGAAGTTGATCTATCAGCTCATCAGTGGTTAGTTCTTCATTGTCCTCCTCCACCAACTCTTCCACATCCTCCCCACTAACCTCCAACCCCAAGGACTTCCCCAATTCCACAATTGATTCCTCAACTGGTATACTACTCCTCTCAGGGTTAGCCTCAATCCCTTCAAAATCCCTTTTGTCTACACATTCTGGCCACAGTTTCTTCCAAGCAGAGTTCAAGGTTCTCTTAGTCACTCCCTCCCAAGCCTTACCTATAAGGTTTACACAACTGAGGATATTAAAGTGATCCTTCCAAAACTCTTTTAGAGTCAATCCAGTGTCTGTGGTCACTTCAAAGCACTTTTGAAACAGAGCTTTTGTGTACAGTTTCTTGAAGTTGGAAATGACCTGCTGGTCCATGGGCTGCAGGAGAGGAGTGGTATTAGGAGGCAAAAACTTCACCTTAATGAAGCTCATGTCCCCATAAAGTCGCTCTGCCACGTCTGTAGGATGACCAGGGGCATTGTCTAACACCAGGAGGCACTTAAGGTCTAATTTCTTTTCAGTTAGGTAATCTTTCACATTGGGGGCAAATGCATGGTGTAACCAGTTATAGAAAAATTCCCTAGTGACCCATGCCTTACTGTTTGCCCTCCACAGCACACACAAATTATCCTTGAGGACATTCTTTTGCCTGAACGCTCTGGGAGTTTCAGAGTGATACACTAATAAAGGCTTAACTTTGCAATCACCAGTAGCATTGACACACATGAGAAGAGTAAGCCTGTCTTTCATAGGCTTATGTCCTGGGAGTGCCTTTTCCTCCTGAGTAATGTAGGTCCTGCTTGGCATTTTCTTCCAGAACAGGCCTGTTTCATCACAATTAAACACTTGTTCAGGTTCCAGTCCTTCAGTTTCTATGTACTCCTTGAATTCATGCACATATTTTTCAGCCGCTTTGTGGTCCGAACTGGCAGCCTCACCATGCCGTATCACACTATGGATGCCACTACGCTTCTTAAATCTCTCAAACCAACCTTTGCTGGCCTTAAATTCACTCACATCATCACTAGTTGCAGGCATTTTTTTAATTAAATCGTCATGCAACTTCCTAGCCTTTTCACATATGATCGCTTGAGAGACGCTATCTCCTGCTAGCTGTTTTTCATTTATCCACACCAATAAGAGTCTCTCAACATCTTCCATCACTTGCGATCTTTGTTTCGAAAACACAGTTAAACCTTTGGCAACAACAGCTTCCTTGATTGCCGTTTTCTTGCCCACAATAGAAGCGATGGTTGATTTTGGTTTCTTGTACAACCT
>NC_091340.1:18364000-18511500 GCF_038502225.1 Cherax quadricarinatus
AGGTGCTTGTCCAGTGCCAGCTTGAAGACTGCCAGGGGTCTGTTGGTAATCCCCCTTATGTGTGCTGGGAGGCAGTTGAACAGTCTCGGGCCCCTGACACTTATTGTATGGTCTCTTAACGTGCTAGTGACACCCATGCTTTTCATTATCAATCAATGGTCCAAGTCGGACCGAAACGTCGTCGTAAGCTTCTCTCTTTTATGTGCGGGTTATTTGTGTATCGTTCCAGTCACGGTATTGTGCCTTTTTTTGTTATTTGTGTATCTGTCTCTGTCTATCTCTTTCAATCTGCCTTTGTCTATCTCTGTCTCACAGGTACACATACATTCCACCCTGGAGAGAGTTCCGGGGGTCAACGCCCCCGCGGCCCGGTCTGTGACCAGTCTGTGTAGTGCAGTGTTGTTATTGATCAGTACTACTTTGCAGCCTCATATCTCAGTAAGTACTGACCCTAATATTTTTATTTTAATCCTATAACACTTAGAAAAATGTTCTCTTTATTTCAATAAAAAAAACGATTTTTTGTTTTTCAAAATATTCGGGGCACTGGGCGAGAGAACGTGTATACAGTGGACCCCCGACCATCGAAGGCATCATCTAATGATAAAATCGACTAACGAAGCATTTTAGCGTAAAAATTTTGGCCCGACCAACGATGAAAAGCTCGACCAACATCGTTCATCCTGAAACGTGTCCATGTAGCCTTGCGTGCCTTAGCTGCCTTGCCTTCAGTTAGTGTGCCAATATTTACAAGCCAGTGTGGTCGTTACATTCTGTATTATTCCAGTGTTTTTAGTCCTTGTAACTGCTAAATAAGCCACCATGGACCCAAAGAAAGCTTCTAGTGCCAACCCTGTGGTAAAAAGGGTGAAAATTACAATTGAAATGAAGGAGATAATCACAAAGTATGAAACTGGAGTGCGTGTCTCCGAGCTGTCCAGGTTGTATTATTACAAACCCCAATCAACCATCGCTACTATCTTGGCCAACAGAAAGGCAATCAAGGAAGCTGTTGTTGCGAAAGGTGGAAGAATGTTTTCGAAACACAGATCACAAGTACTCGAAGATGTTGAGAGACTGTTATTGGTGTGGATAAACGAAAAACAGATATCAGGAGATAGCATCTCTCAATCAATCATATGTGAAAAGGCAAGGCAGTTGCATGACGATTTAATTAAAAAAAGGCTTGCAACTAGTGATGATGTGAGTGAATTTAAGGCCAGCAAAGGTTGGTTTGAGAGATTTAAGAATCGTAGTGGCATACATAGTGTGGTAAGGCATGGTGAGGCTGTCAGTTCGAACCACAAAGCGGCTGAAAAATATGTGCAGGAATTCAAGGAGTACATAGAGGTTGAAGGATTAAAAACCCAACAAGTGTTTAATTGTGACGAAATAGGCCTGTTTTGGAAGAAAATGCCAAACAGAACCTACATTACACAGGAGGAAAAAGCACTCTCAGGACACAAGCCTATGAAGGACAGGGTTATTTTAATGTTGTGCAGTAATGCTAGTGGGATTGCAAAGTGAAGCCTCTACTCGTGTATCACTCTGAAACTTCTAGTGTGTTCAAGAAAAAAAATGTCGTGTCGTCAATGCTAATTTGTGTGTGATGTGGAGGGCAAACAGTAAGGTATGGGTCACTAGGGACATTTTCTCTGACTGGTTTTATCATGTGTTTAGCCCAACTGTGAAAAATTACCTCCTGGGAAATAAATTGGACCTTAAGTGCCTCCTGGTATTGGACAATGCTCCTGCTCATCCTTCACAGTTGCCAGAGCGAATTTCCGGGAACTTGAGTTTTATCAAAGTGAAATTCTTGCCTTCTAATACCACTCCTCTCCTTCAGCCCATGGACCAGCAGGTCATTTCAAATTTCAAAAAAACTGTACACCAAAGCAGTTTCAAAAGTGCTTTGAAGTGACCTCAGACACTTAATTGACCCTAAGAGAGTTTTGGAAAGTTCACTTTAGTATCCTCACTTGCATAAACCTTGTAGGTAGGGAGTGACTAACAGGACCTTGAACTCTGCTTGGAGGAAACTGTGGCCAAAATGTGTAGAAGAGAGGGATTTTGAAGGGTTTGAGGCTAACCCTGAGAAGCCTATGCCAGTTGTGGAATCTATTGTGGCATTGGGGAAGTCCTTGGGGTTGGAGGTTAGTGGGGAGGATGTGGAAGAGTTGGAGGAAGACGATGAAGAACTAACCACTGATGAGCTGCAAGAGCATCTGCAACAGCAAGAGGGCACAAATGAGGAAATTACTTCAGAGGAGGGGAGAGTGAAACGGAGGAAGTTCCCTTCTTCAAAGATTAAGGAAATTTGTGCAAAGTGGGTTGACGTGCAAACCTTTACGGATGAAAATCACCCTGACACAGCTATTGCAAGCCGTGCTGGTGACTTTTAAAATGACAATGTTGTGGCCCATTTTAGGAAAATCTTAAAGGAACGTGAGGTACAGAGCTCTATGGAAAGATTTTTGGTGCAACAGAGGTCCAGTGACTCAAGTTGTTCCCAGTGGCATTAAAAGAAAAAGGGAAATAAGCTCGGAAAAGGACTTGGTACCTAAAGTCCTTATGGAAGGGGATTTCCCTTCCAAACAATAATACACCTCCGTCTCCCCTCCTCCCATCTCATCACTACATCTTCAATAAAGGTGTCATTTATTCTTCATTTAGTACAGTACGTGTATTTATTGTGCATGTATCCTTCTTTTTCTGTTTAGGAAAATGCATATTTCATGTGAATTTTTTTTTTTCATACTTTTGGGTGTCTGGAACGGATTAATTGCAATTCCTGGCTCTCGAGAGGCAGGAGAAAATACTCAATGTAACGCTAATATGAACTCTACGGCTTATTTATTTCTCACAATCGATATAATATGACATAATAGACAATATAAATAACAGAAACCTGATATAGTATACTCCAGAATGAATAAAATATGTCATTATGTGATAAGGGGTGGTGGCCACTCCCGAAGTAAAAATAATTATCGCTCTGACCATATCTTCTCATTCTTGCCCATCTGACGTCTTATTATTTATTTACTTATTTAATTATTTATTTATTTGAACATGATACATTGAAATACAAGGAAATACAGTAGTTAAGTGCAACATGCCAAAGCCCCTTATATGCAGAGCATTATGGGCAGGCTTAAAATTAACTTAAGATTAACTAAGCAATGATATATTCAGTGGTAAACATTACTGTAAACAGTTAACAATTATGCACAAATTAGTATTTCAAAGGCAGGTCATATGGTTATTTACTGTGTTGCTGAGCATTCAGTAGAATGGAGTATTCTGTTAGGTAATGTAATTAAAAATAACAAAGTTTGATTGGGTCACAGGTTAAACATTTATGAGATACAATTATTCAGTATTTATTTGGTTGTGGGTGAGTAAGTGATTTTTAAGAAGAGACTTGAATTTATAAACAGACAGTGTTTCTTTTATATTCACAGGTAGTGAATTCCAGATTTTTGGGCCTTTTATGTGCATTGAGTTTTTGCATAGTGTGAGATGGACACGAGGAACATCTGTGCCTTGTGTTATGGTCATGTGTTTGTTGAGGTTGGTAAGAAGTTTGAGGGGAGGGTTAATATCAGAGTTAAGTGTTCGGACATGTGGAGAGAATGGAGCGAAACAGAATAACTTCAAGAGTGTATCAGTCTGTAGTGGAAGGAAGGCGGGGTAGGGATCGGCCTAGGAAAGGTTGGAGGGAGGGGGTAAAGGAGGTTTTGTGTGCGAGGGGCTTGGACTTCCAGCAGGCACGCGTGAGCGTGTTTGGTAGGAGTGAATGGAGACAAATGGTTTTTAATACTTGACGTGCTGTTGGAGTGTGAGCAAAGTAACATTTATGAAGGGGTTCAGGGAAACCGGCAGGCCGGACTTGAGTCCTGGAGATGGGAAGTACAGTGCCTGCACTCTGAAGGAGGGGTGTTAATGTTGCAGTTTAAAAACTGTAGTGTAAAGTACCCTTCTGGCAAGACAGTGATGGACTGAATGATGGTGAAAGTTTTTCTTTTTCGGGCCACCCTGCCTTGGTGGGAATCGGCCAGTGTGATAATAAAAAAAATAATAATAAGTGTTCTATGTATGTAATAGGTGCAGTAATAAGTATGGAAGTTTTGTATGGTGACTAGGTTTAGAGTTTTGAATATTGGTGGAGTGTGCTGCCTGTAGTGGGAATTTGTTATCATTCTGACTGCAGCCTTTTGTTGGGTAATTAATGATCTGAGATGGTTTATTGTTGTTGAGCCCCATGCACAAACTCCATAGGTGAGATAGAGGTAAATAAGTGAGTGATATAGGGCTGAGTGGAACATAGTACCGTATCTTCGATAGTATGCCTACGGTCTTGGAAATTTTCTTGGAAATTTGCTGTACATGTGTTTGAAATTTGAATCTATTATCAAGGTGGATTCCTAAGAATTTTTCCTCTGTGAGCTTTGTGATAGGTGATCCGTTTATCATTATGTTAAGAGGGACATCTGTAGCTCTGTTACCAAACTGAATGAAGTAGGTTTTGTCAATGTTTAATGTAAGTTTGTTAGTTCTCATCCAGGTAGATATTTTCTGTAATTCGGTATTCACAGTTGTGGAAAATTGCATTTATCTGGATGTAACTCATAATGTACATACCAGTAAATGGTAACAAAGATAATTATTATTTATCAAAGTTACAGACAAGTAGGAATTTGGGACACCTAGGTCACAAAAAATGTCCCCCTTCGTTACCTACTACTGTCGTATCCACAAGTTGCTCTAGACCTATTAATTACAAATGAAATATGCATCACCAGGAATTCTGGTAAATATGTAAATTTGTGGACTGTATATTAAAATTAATAAATTATTATCTATACACATTTGTATAACAGAAGGAGAATATATCTTAATATCACTCACCAATTTGACTGGAGACAATGTGTATCATACTCAGAAAACCTCACTGTCTATACATGAAAATAACATTGGCCAGAGTTAAACATAATACTTATCTGAGGTTCCTGGAGCTGTCTTGTCCAGTCGCCTGATATCTCAAGTTATGCAGGAATGCACATCCAACAATTTCGGCTCCTATTTGAGAGGTGTCAGCCCAATTTAACCTCTAGAGCACGAAAATTCTTCCCATTATTCACTAACGTTTGTGTTGACTAGTTCAAACATGGCGAGTCTCCTCTGCGCAGGTGCAGGGCTTCCCATTTTTTATAACAATTTTTATTAAATACAGTATGGCCATCTATTTACATATAACTACTGTATTTCTGGAAAATATATACAGTATTTTCCACAACAGTATTGGCTAGCATGACTAGGCTCGGGTGAGAGAAGACGTATGTAGTGTTATCTGCAGATAGTGTGGGTTTGAGTAGTTGCGATGCATTTGGTAGGTCATTAATGTAAACGAGAAAGAGAAGAGGGCCAAGGACACTTCCCTGTGGGACTTCAACTGTAATTGGTTATGTGGAAGAATTTGCTCCATTTGTGTACACATACTGGCTTCTGTTGCTGAGGTAAGACTTTAGGTAGTTGAGGGAGTGCCCTCTTATACCATAGTGTGACAATTTTATGTGGAGCAAGTCGTGGTCAGCTGTATCAAAAGCTTTACGTAAATCAATGAAGATTCCCAGTGGGACTTCTTTTTCTTCTCTAGTGCTGTATATATTTGTTCTAGCATGTGTACAATAGCATCATTCGTATTTTTATTAGGCCTGAACCCAAACTGACAGGGGTTGAGTATGTCGTGGGAGATGAGGTAGGAATAGATTCGCTTATGAATTAATTTTTCGAAGATTTTAGAGAGAGGGTGTAAGTTGGATATTGGCCTATAGTTATTCAAGTCTGTTTGGTCTCCTCCTTTATGGATCGGGGTGACCCTCGCTATTTTGAGAACATAAGAACGAAGGAACACTGCAGCAGGCCTACTGGCCCATACGAGGCAGGTCCAAGTCTCCTACCTGCTTAAGCCAATGCCTCAACCTAGTCAGGTCAGGTCACATTCACTTAAGGAACACGGCAATTGACCTAGTAGCACAAGCTAATCGGGTCCAACTGACACCCACCCACACTTACTCATGTATTTATCTAACCTATTTTTAAAACTACACAGCGTTTTAGCCTCTATAACTGTACTTGGGAGTTTGTTCCACTTATCCACAACTCTATTACCAAACCAGTGCTTTCCTATATCCTTCCTGAATCTGAATTTTTCCAACTTAAAACCATTGCTGCGAGTCCTGTGTAGGTTAGATATTTTCAGCACGTTATTTACATCCCATTTATTTATTCCTGTCTTCCATTTATACACCTCAATCATATCATCCCTAATTCTACGCCTTTCTAGAGAGTGTAGATTCAGGGGCCTCAGTCTATCCTCATAGGGAAGATTTCTGATACATGGATCAACTTTGCCATCCTCCTCTGTACGTTTTACAGTGCATTTATATCCATTCTGTAATACGGTGACCAGAACTGAGCAGCATAGTCTAAATGAGGCCTAACCAAGGATATATAGAGTTGAAGAACAACCTGAGGACTCCTATTATTAATGCTTCTTGATATGAAGCCAAGGATTCTGTTAGCTTTATTGCGAACACTTATGCACTGTCGTCTTGGTTTCAGGCTACTCCTAAACAGAACTCCTAAATCTTTTTCGCAATCCGTCATATTAAGATCTACATTATGTAGTTTATATGTGGCATGGTTATTTTCCTGTGCAACATTTAGAACTTTGCATTTGTCTATATTAAACTGCATCTGCCACTTCTCCGACCACTACATCAGTCTATTCAAATTTTCCTGGAGTGCTCTAATGTCCTCGTCAGAATGAATTCGACGGCCTATTTTGTTTTTTTTTAGTTAGTTTAATATGTTTATTATGCACCCCATACCCATCCTGTGGGCGGTAATCAAAAGATTACAGAGGTACATAATTGGTCCAGGGACTGGACTCCAAAGTTTTGATAGCTGAGCAAGTTACAGAGGTAATGAACTCATAATTTACAAAGGTAATGAACTCACAATTTACAAAGGTAATGAACTCCAGGTAGGTCTAGTCACAATTATGACAAGTTACAAAGGTATTTACAGATTACAGAGGTACGTAATGGGTCCAGGGACTGGGCCCCCAAAGTTTTGATAGCTGAACTAGGTACAAAGGTAATGAACTCACAATTTACAAAGGTAATGAACTCCAGGTAGGTCTAGTCACAATTATGACAAGTTACAAAGGTATTTACAGATTACAGAGGTACGTAATGGGTCCAGGGACCGGGCTCCAAAGTTTGATAGCTGAACTAGATACGAAGGTAATGAACTCACAATTTACAAAGGTAATGAACTCCAGGTAGGTCTAGTCACAATCATGACAAGTTACAAAGGTGTTTACAGATTACAGAGGTAAGTAATGGGTCCAGGGACTGGGCCCCAAAGTTTGATAGCTGAACTAGGTACAAAGGTAATGAACTCACAAGTTACAAAGGTAATGAATCCTGTAAGAATGGTTACTTACGTTTATACATGGCTACAATCATTATAGAGTAATGAGCAATTCACACTTCCACACCCGGTCACAACTGTAATGAGTTATTGGTGCAAATATTGATTGTTGAGTCACACACACACACACACACACACACACACACACACACACACACACACACACACACACACACACACATACACACACACACACACACACACACACACACACACACATACACACACACACACACACACACACACACACACACACACACACATAGGGACCATACATAGTTTTAAGAAGAGGTATGACAAAGCTCAGGAAGCAGAGAGAGAGAGGACCCAGTAGCGATCAGTGAAGAGGCGGGGCCAGGAGCTGAGTCTCGACCCCTGCAACCACAATTAGGTGAGTACAATTAGGTGAGCACACACACATACACACTCACACACACTCACACACACCACATACCGTGGGGTGAAGACGTGGGTAACAAGGCTCCGAGATCCTTAGCGTTGTATGGTGTGCAATAACAGTTAGCAGTAAACAGTGGTAGTGGAACGTCAGTGAACAATACTACGAGTGATAATTAAAGTTATTAGTTAAAGAAAGTGAGAGGAAAGCTGAAATCATAATATTTCAAAGCGCAAACCGTTGGGGGTCTTAGGTGCTGTTGCCACATTGGTAGCGGGGTAGGCCTGAAGAAGTGACGTCACGACAAGTTGTGTGCCATTATACATATAAAGTGAAGTGTATATAATGTGAAGTGTACACTATCATCAGTGAAGAGTGAAATCGCGTGAGGAAGCGGGATGTATGAGAATATATGGTTATAATCATCACGGGTGAAGGATCTCCAAAATAGGGATTTAAGGCCTACGTACGACGACTTCGTCATCAGCAGCTGGCAACTGTCACCGCAAGTTTATTCGCCTGTTTGTGGTTTGCATGTTGACAGCCCTGGCTGGCCTTGCATACTGTTTGATACTGGTCACTCACTCCTGCAAGCTATTACCAGAATTAGAATAGAAATAGCATAGACATAGAGAATAGTGTTGATGAGTGTGAGAAGGTAGGTGGGACAAGCTTTTAAGGGCAACATTGTAAGACGGTGCTAGGGTCAGGTCCCAGGAGGGTTGTGTCAGGTCACAAGAAGTTGCGGCCAGTCATTACACCGCACAAGACTCTCTCACACACACACACACACACTCACACACACACATACACATGCACACACGCACACAGGCAGTGTTACTACCGGTAGTTATTAGCAGTAAGAATACTTAGGAAGCTAGGAAGTCCTCTCTCAATGTGAACAAGGAAAATGATAATAACCAGCAACAATTAATACGTAAATCCAGAAAGGGCAATAAGTGGAGAGAGTAGATAATTGGGAAAGATAAATGAGACTAAATTTGTGCCTACACGACGGATCTTTCAACCACACAACCTACCCCCCCTAACCCTCCCTCCCTCACACACAAGCACACACACACAAGGGTAGACACACACAAAACACTCACACACACACACACACACACACACACACACACACACACACACACACACACACACACACACACACATACACACACACATACACACACATACATATATAAACACATACACACACACACACACAAACACAAACACACACACACACACATATATATATATATATACACACACACCACACACACACACCACACACACACACACACACCACACACACACACCACACATACCCCACCACACATACCCCACACACACACACACACCACACACACACACCACACACACACACCACACACACACACCACACACACACCACACACACACACACCACACATACCCACACACACACACACCCCACACACACACACCACACACACACACCACACACACACACACGCACATACACACTGTGGTACTTGAAAACCTCATGCATCAACATGTCAGGGACACAACCAGTGGCCCGGTGGCCTGGTGGCTAAAGCTCCCGCTTCACACACGGAGGGCCCGGGTTCGATTCCCGGCGGGTGGAAACATTTCGACAAGTTTCCTTACACCTGTTGTCCTGTTCACCTAGCAGCAAATAGGTACCTGGGTGTTAGTCGACTGGTGTGGGTCGCATCCTGGGGGACAAGATTAAGGACCCCAATGGAAATAAGTTAGACAGTCCTCGATGACGCACTGACTTTCTTGGGTTATCCTGGGTGGCTAACCCTCCGGGGTTAAAAATCCGAACAAAATCTTATCTTATCTTATCTTATCTAACCAGAGAGAGAGGGGAGGATGAGCCAGCAAGACTGGATCTTGTGTTCACCCTGAGCAGTTCAGACATTGAGGACATCACTTACGAGAGGCCCATTGGAGCTAGCGATCATGTGGTGCTGAGTTTTGATTATATAGTAGAGTTACAAGTGGAGAAGGTAACAGGAACTGAAGGGGACAGGCCAAACTATAAAAGGGGGGACTACACAGGTATGAGAAACTTCCTGCAGGAGGTTCAGTGGGACAGAGAAATGGTAGGAAAATCAGTAAACGAGATGATGGAATATGTGGCAACAAAGTGCAAGGAGGCAGAGGAAAGTTTTGTTCCCAAGGGAAACAGAAATAATAGGAAGACCAAAACGAGTCCTTGGTTTACCCGAAGGTGTAGGGAGGCAAAAACTAAGTGCAACAGAGAATGGAAAAGGTACAAGAGGCATAGGACCCAGGAAAACAAGGGGATTAGTAGAAGAGCCAGAAACGAGTATGCAGAGATAAGGAGGGAGGCCCAGCAACAGTATGAAAACGACATAGCATCGAAAGTCAAATCTGACCCGAAACTGCTGTATAGCCACATTAGGAGGAAGACAACAGTCAAGGACCAGGTGATAAGGCTGAGGAAAGAAGGTGGAGAACTCACAAGAAACGATCAAGAGGTATGTGAGGAGCTCAACACGAGATTTAAGGAAGTATTTACAGTAGAGTCAGGAAGGACTCTGGGGGGACAGACCAGATGGGGACACCAGCAAGGAATACACCAACAAGTGTTGGACGACATACATACAGATGAGGAGGAGGTGAAGAAACTGCTAAGGGACATCGATACCTCAAAGGCAATGGGACCGGACAACATCTCCCCGTGGGTCCTTAGAGAGGGAGCAGATATGTTGTGCGTGCCACTTACCACAATCTTCAACACGTCCCTGGAAACTGGGCAACTACCTGAGGTATGGAAGACGGCAAATGTAGTTCCCATTTTTAAAAAAGGAGACAGAAAAGAGGCACTAAACTATAGACCTGTGTCATTGACGTGTATAGTATGCAAAATTATGGAGAAGATTATCAGGAGGAGAGTGGTGGAGCACCTGGAACGGAACAAGAGTATAAATGCCAACCAGCACGGATTCATGGAAGGCAAATCCTGTGTCACAAACCTTCTGGAGTTTTATGATAAAATAACAGAAGTAAGACACGAGAGAGAGGGGTGGGTTGATTGCATCTTCTTGGACTGCAAGAAGGCCTTTGACACAGTTCCTCACAAGAGATTAGTGCAGAAGCTAGAGCATCAGGCGCATATAACAGGAAGGGCACTGCAATGGATCAGAGAATACCTGACAGGGAGACAACAACGAGTCATGGTACGTAATGATGTATCACAGTGGGCACCTGTGACGAGCGGGGTCCCACAGGGGTCGGTCCTAGGACCAGTGCTATTTTTGGTATATGTGAACGACATGATGGAAGGGTTAGACTCAGAAGTGTCCCTGTTTGCAGATGATGTGAAGTTAATGAGGAGAATTAAATCTGATGAGGACCAGGCAGGACTTCAAAGAGACCTGGACAGACTGGACACCTGGTCCAGCAAATGGCTTCTCGAATTTAATCCTGCCAAATGCAAAGTCATGAAGATAGGGGAAGGGCACAGAAGACCACAGACCGAGTATAGGCTAGGTGGCCAAAGACTGCAAACCTCACTCAAGGAGAAAGATCTTGGGGTGAGTATAACACCGAGCATGTCTCCGGAAGCACACATCAACCAGATAACTGCTGCAGCATATGGGCGCCTGGCAAACCTGAGAACAGCATTCCGATACCTTAGTAAGGAATCGTTCAAGACACTGTACACCGTGTATGTCAGGCCCATACTGGAGTATGCAGCACCTGTTTGGAACCCGCACTTGATAAAGCACGTCAAGAAACTAGAGAAAGTACAAAGGTTTGCGACAAGGTTAGTTCCAGAGCTAAGGGGAATGTCCTATGAAGAAAGATTAAGGGAAATCGGCCTGACGACACTGGAGGACAGGAGGGTCAGGGGAGACATGATAACGACATATAAAATACTGCATGGAATAGACAAGGTGGACAAAGACAGGATGTTCCAGGGAGGGGACACAGAAACAAGAGGCCACAATTGGAAGTTGAAGACACAAATGAGTCAGAGAGATATTAGGAAGTATTTCTTCAGTCATAGAGTTGTAAGGCAGTGGAATAGCCTAGAAAATGACGTAGTGGAGGCAGGAACCATACACAGTTTTAAGACGAGGTTTGATAAAGCTCATGGAGCGGGGAGAGAGAGGGCCCAGTAGCAACCGGTGAAGAGGCGGGGCCAGGAGCTAAGACTCGACCCCTGCAACCACAAATAGGTGAGTACAAATAGGTGAGTACACACACACGCACACATGTGGTAATGCTTTATTTACAGCTAGCAAAGTCAGGGTATTTCTCCAGAATGGTCTGTAATATACCACTGTGGATAAAATACTTTGCCATTTCTTGAACATTTCTGAGTGAGTTGTTTCTAAATTCATTAATTTTATCACACTCCAGTACATAATGACGCAGGGTGTGACAATAGTCCATCTGGCAAAGTTTACATTTCGTTTGGTCTACATCTGGTGGTGGTGATTTAACCTGCCAAAGATACTTGTAACCCAGCCGGAGCCGGGCAGTAGTGACATCCAAGAGTCTGCTTATTTTGTTGGATGCACCATAGACATGTGGCTCCTCCTGCATGATAGAATGATGATAGATGGACTCACTGGTGTCAATCTCCCTGAGTCTTAAGTCAATAAAATTCAGTTGAAGTTCTTTTCGTATTATTGTTCTCAAACTACTACCTGACAAGCCAAGATTGCAATCTACTCCCTCTTTGAAAGCATACAGCTTAGCCAATTTATCAGTTCTATCATGCATCTGAAGACCAATGTGAGATGGAATCCACAGCATGTGCACTCTGACTCCACTGTCCACAATCTTACCATACCTGTGTCTGGCTTCTGACACAAGCATGCCACAATTTATGCTTAATGAGTTGAGAGCATTTATGGATGACAGAGAATCAGTTACAATTAAACTGTCAATCTTAGATACATAGATGCATTTCAGTGCAAGGAGTATGGCAAACAGTTCTGTCTGAAGGGTAGAGGCCCAATTATTGATGCGTGCTCCAATTTCTTTAAGAGAGCCATCACTCTGTACGACAACAGCAGCACTACCAGCTGCACCAGTGGATTGGTGAACAGAACCATCAGCGTAAATAATTTGCGAGAGTGTGTGCTGTGTGACTAAGTTATCAATACAGCTTAAGGCCTCATGTTTGGCTTCAAGGCGAAGTTTTGGTTGTGATTTAAGAAGTAGTTTGGGGGGAAATGGAGGAATGGTAGTTTGGAATGGGGTAATATTCCATGGAGCGGAGAAGTGCCGCTGTTGCCTTACTTGACATAGATCATGTATCTGATTCATGCGGAGGTCGGTTCCAGTTTTTTCGATCCATCTGGAGGAGTGTTCACCAGTGCTGAGGAAAGTTTGGAGGGCTTCTGTGCAGGGGTTTGAATGGGCTTGCCTGAGCATATTAACCCCAATTAGGATATTTCTTTCAGTAACACGATCTCTGATGCTTGGAATATCAAGTTCTTTTTGCATATTTAAAATTTTGGCAGTACGAGGGCATCCTAAAATGATCCTCATTGCTTCGTTCTGCAGTTTTTCCAGCCCTCCAAGCTTCCAGTCAGACACAAGAGCAAGTAGTGGCGCAGCATAATCAACCAATGATCTAATATAAGCAAGATACATCATTTTCACAATTTTAACATTAGCACCATACCTGGGGTGAAACCCAGCCACAACTCTAAGTGCTCTTAGTCTTTCTTTGTATTGGCGACAAAGTCTTGTTACAACAGGTCCAAGTAGTGGAACCTCAAAGCCTAGATACCTGTATCTGCTTACATATTCTAGAAGAGACGCATCATGCAACTGGATCTGACGAACTGTGCCTCTGTCGAGGAGGACGCCTATTGAGTATCTTTGTTTTATCAGTAGAGATTATCAACCCCAGGTCCTGACACGAGGCTAGTACATGATTAAGAATGTTTTGGGTGTTGGAGAATCCGGTGGTGTGAATCATTATATCATCAGCAAAACTAATCACATAATGATGGGGCTGACTAGGCATAGCATTAAGTAATGCATTAATTAGAATATTGAACAGTGTGGGACTGAGCACACCTCCCTGTGGGGTTCCTAATTCAAAGTCTTTAGTTACACTTCTATGTCCCTGGAACAACACAGACGATTTTCTGTTTGACAGGTAGCCTTTAATCCAGCGGAGAAGCCATCCTCCAACATCCATTCTGGCAAGTTCACTAATGATTACATGTCGGTTGGCTACATCGAAAGCGGATTTAAGGTCAAGGAACGTAGTGTATGAGCTGTCAGTGTGCAGAGTGAGAAAGGTGGCTATGCAATGATGCACACTCCTTCCATGCATGAAACCATGTAACCGGGGAGACAAAAATTGTTTGATTCTGTACATGAGGACTAGTACCGAACTTGCACACGAAAATCACTCACTACGAAAGCAAAAGACTTGGCAGACGATGCAACATCCCCCCAATGAAAAGCAGGGGTGTCACTAGCACGTTAAGAGACCATACAATAAGTGTCAGGGGCCCGATTACCAACAGACCCCTGGCAGTCTTCAAGCTGGCACTGGACAAGCACCTAAAGTCGGTTCCTGATCAGCCGGGCTGTGGCTCGTACATTGGTTTGCGTGCAGCCAGCAGTAACAGCCTGGTTGATCAGGCTCTGATCCACCAGGAGGCCTGGTCACAGACCGGGCCGCGGGGGCGTTGACCCCCGGAACTCTCTCCAGGTTTAGCGCACGTCCTGAGACGATTAAGAATCATTCTCTCAAATGTTTTACACAAGCAGCTAGTAAGAGATATAGGGCGAAATGCATTTTGTTGATAGGGCTTAGGAATTGGAATGATGAGGCTGTTGGTCCAAGATTGATGGAGCTCCCCAGTTACATAGCTCATGTTATATAATTCAAGTAATGGATTACCTGGTACTCGACACAGCAATCTGAGTATGTTGTAAGAAATTAATACCATCCTCACCAGGCGACGTGGAGTTGCCCTTAGTTAGTGCTGCATCAAGTTCATAATTAGTGAAAGGAATGTTGCAGTCATCTGCCTTGTTAAGCATAAAGCAAATAAGTCTCTCCCTTGCATCATATTTGTCATTTAATTTTGCCTGTGTGGTACTGGGAAGATTGTCATAGCTAGATGTAGCAGCCCAAGCACTGACTAACTCATTCGCCCTATGAAAGGGATGAGGATGCGCGATCTGCCCAGTTCTGTTACCCTTAATTCTATTTATGTCCCTCCATGCCCGGCTAAGTGGGGTGTGAGCATTAAGACCGTTGACAAATTTTTCTCAGTCTGTTTGCCGCAGCTCTGTCATACGCTCTCTGGCAGCAGCAAGGGCAGTTTGGAAGAGCCTCAGCATTCCAGGGGTACGATGTTTTCTATAGGCCAGGCCTAGTCTGCGAGCAGTACGTTTCAGTGTACGAAGTTTAGAATCATTGTAATAAGTATGGTTTCTGAAGGAGGTATGATTATTATGGAAGTTCGAGCTGCCTCGGCAATTGTGAAAATTTGTGTGGACTGCCCCCAAGTGAGTCGCCTACCCTGGCAAACTCTGTTGACACCGAGCTCTGAGGTGGGTACCTCAGCCTCACAAGTGGCTTATAGAACAGATTTTCACAAATGATTGGTATTGCAAGAAACTTTGCCTGCATGCACGTATAAAGGACTAACTTACTTGGTGTTGCAGCATATATCCTGATCTTCAACTTCCTAAGCCTAGCTTTAGCCCCTTTGGAGTTCCCCTTGGGAACCACGTGCAACCGGGAGCGTTAATTCCTGCAATATTCAATCGTTATTAGTGTCCTGCCTGCACCTCAGAAATTCCTATATCCAAGAGGGTATGTATCCCCTAGTATAACTATGCAGACTCAGACGCTAGCTTCAGACGGCTCTGAGACGCTGGTACTTACTGGGCATGCTCTCTCTCTGTAGCACGCCAAGCCCACAGTAACTCAACCCACAATCTCCCAAGACACTGGCCAGATCCTACGGGAAAAGGTGAATATCTCGTCTTACTGTATGGGCTGATGGAGGAGATCATCTACGGTACATCGAGGTGCCTCTACCAGATTTCCCCAGGTCTCAGATGTGAAGACACGTGGGGGCGCCGCCTGCTGTTCACGGCACGTCTTGTCCAGTCGGTGTCTATCGAAAGAAGGACGCTATTCTGTCTTTGTGACCTGCGCCCCGCCAATCAAGCTAGGGCTGCCAGTTCTCCCTAGCTAACTTATCCTAGTGTTTGCCTACATTATCGGCCTATTACTACCTATGTTAAGGTCTTAGGTCTACTCTATCATTATCTACAGATGCCTTAGTAAACCTAATATTAGTGTACTACCAGTAAAACTACCTACTCCTTCCCTGAAGAGTAAATCTATAAATTAAATAAGCTTACCAACCGCCAACCAGAGAATGACGTGTTTGGGAGGGTTTAAGGGCCGCTCGGCTCAGACGACCAGACGCCCATGCTGGATCTGAGCTGTGGAACTATTTGGACCAAATAAATTTCCACATCCTCCCGCCGGCGAAGGTAGGCGCTAAGTCTAGATCAAGTCTGCCTCCCGCAGGCCCCCCCAGTGGGCCCTGGACTCGAGCGCCGTTCGACGGGTCGTCCGGCCGCTCAGCTCGCTCAACCTCTGGTCTGATTTCTCATGTCCCGGTCCCACCGTGTGGACCTCGAGAGGCAAAAACCTGTTGATGGGTCTTATAGTCTCGACACCGTTCATTCTCACTTTCACCATTCTCAACCGCCCAGCCTTGTCTGGGTGGGTTGACACTACCAGGCCAAGAGGCCAGTATGCCCTCGGCGCCTCGGATTCTACCAGCACCAGGTCCCCTTCACTTAGCATCATCTTATTCGCCTCGGGGTCGGCACCATAGAAATGTTCCCGCAAGGTTGTCAAGTAATCCCTGCGCCACACCTGGTTCCATTTGTCCAGGATGTTCACCAGTCTGTTGTGACTCCTGTGCAGTTCTTCATTGATGGGGGGACCATCTGGCCCATAATAATCCAGCTCCTTGGAAGACTGACTCAAAATTGCGGGGAAGGGCTCAATCCTTCTTCCAAACAGCATGTGATTGGGGGTGAGAGCTTCTTGCTCGTCAATCCCATTTTGTACGTAGGTCAGAGGCCTGTTATTAACTCTTGCCTCTATCTCAACTAACACTGTCCTCAGTTCATCACAGCTCACCCTCCTGCCGTGCAAGACCTTCCGAATGCACCTTTTGACTGTGCCCACCATGCGTTCATAGAATCCCCTTGCCAGGGCACCCTTGCCAGGGTGCCCTGGGAGCTATGAACCTCCACTCGCACTCTATTCTCTTCAGGTGTTCTCGTATCTCTTTTACCCGATTCCTGACATAGGGGAGCTTAGACCTGTCATTCTGGACCCACTGTAAGGCCACCTCCGAGTCTGTCCATACATAGGTGTGTGTCACCCTCAGATTACTTAACACCTCCTCTACGTACTTACCCAGTCTTGCTCCCAGCAACATCGCCGTGAGCTCTAGCTTTGGGATCGAGCAATCCTTCAGGGGTGTCACCCGCGCACGACTGGTGACCAGATTGACTTGGTCCCCGGCCACCAAATACGCTACTGCCCCATAGGCCCTGGAGGAGGCATCACAGAAGACGTGCAAGTCATAATCCCACCCGGTGCACCCGATGGACCTGGGGAATGTGAACTCATGCAATTCCGCTAGGTCTTTGTTAACCAGATCCCACTCCTGGCAGACTGTTTCTGGCAGTGGGTCGTCCCAACCTAGGTTCGGCTCCCAGGTCTGTTGCACCAGCATCCTCCCTCGAATGGTGATGGGTGTCAACAAACCCAAAGGATCGAAGGCGCCCAGACGCCCATGCTGGATCTGAGCTGTGGAACTATTTGGACCAAATAAATTTCCACAGCAATTATTGATTCCATAAATTTTCCCACTATGGAGGTTAGGCTTATTGGTATATAGTTCGAAGCTAAGGACCTGTCACCTGCTTTGAAAATAGGTATCACATTTGCCATTTTCCACGTGTCTGGCACCATGCCAGTCTGTAGTGAAGTATTGAAAAGATTAGCCAGAGGTTTGCTAAGCTCCGCTTTACATTCCTTTAACACCCTTGCATACAGTTCATCAGGGCCTGGGGATTTGTTAGGTTTTAATTTATCAATTTGCCAAAGGACCATGTCACTTGTGACCCTAATCGTGCATAGTTTATTAACATCCTGTTCTACATAATTTATTATTTTTGGAATATCGCTAGTATCTTCCTGTGTAAAAACTGAGAGGAAGTATGTGTTAAAAATTCTACACATTTCCTTATCACTGTCCGTGAGCTGACCCGAGTAACTTTTGAGTGGGCCTATCTTGTCCCTGATCTTACTTCTGTATACCTGAAAGAATCCTTTTGGGTTAGTCTTCGATTCTCTTGCAATTTTAACCTCATAATCTCTTTTTGCTTTTCTTATTCTCCTATTAATTTCTCTCTTTAAGTGAATATATTGATTTCTTAACTGCCCCTCTCCTCTTTTGATTTGTCTATATATGCCTCTCTTTTAACCAATGAGATGTTTTAATCTATTGTTCATCCATTTAGGATCATTTTTGCTTGATTTGATTTCCCTATTTGGAACATAAGTTCTCTGAGCAGCTAGAACTATGCCCTGGAAAGCGTCATATCGGCAATCATCACCACCTACCTGACCCATAGTCAGGTCATTCCAGTTCAGCCCACCCAAGTAATTTTTCAGTCCTATGAAATCAGCCAAGCGGAAGTCAGGGACAGAAACTTGATTGCCATTATTAGGGGAATTCCATGATATATTAAAACTGAGTGATTTGTGATCACTTTCCCCAAGCTCATCATTAACCTCAAGATTATTAATTAGCGTTTCCCTGCTGGCAAGAACCAAGTCAAGCAGGTTATTTCCTCTAGTTGGCTCTGTCACAAACTGTTTTAAAAAACAATCCTGAATTGTTTCAAGAAAGTCACTTGACTCTAAATTTCCTGTCAAACTGCTCCAGTCAATCTGCCTATAGTTGAAATCTCCCATTATCATAACCGTTTCGTATGTAGAGGCCTTACGAATTTCATCCCATAGAAGTTTACCGCACTCCCTATCAAGATTTGGGGCCCTGTAAAATCACACCCAAAATTAGTTTTTCACGGCCCTCGAGAAGCTGTAACCAAACAGATTCAGTGGCTGATGCTTCTAATTTTATATCTTGTCTAACACAACAATTTAAACTGTCTCTGATGTACATCGCTACTCCACCACCCTTCCTGTTGACCCTGTCAGTGTGGAATAATTTATAGCCTTGTATGTGACATTCAGAAGGCATCTCTCTATCTTTCAGATTGAGCCAGGTCTCTGTTATAACAATGATATCTATGTTTCCTGCACTTGCAATTAATCTTAGCTCATCTATCTTATTTCTTACACTCCTGCTATTAGTATAATAGACCCTAAGGGAGCTAGTCCTTTGCTGCCCTCTGCTGTTTCCCTTTGTTTGCTGACCTGATCTGTTGTCTTTATTTATAACTTCATGATGAATGTATTTTATACATTTACTGTTTTCAACCCTAGTGTTGCATCCTGACTGTTTCCCACACACACCCATACCTCTATCTTCTATCAGTTTAAAATCCTAGGCATTTCAGCAATGGCCCTCTCGATTGAGTTTGCAAGAGCTACCACCCCTGCCCCAGAAAGATGTACCCCATCCCTTGCATACATATCATGTTTGCCATAAAAGTTGTCCCAGTTGTCAATGAAGGGGATTGCAAGTTCCTTGCAGTATCTGTCTAGCCAGCAATTTACACCAATTGCCCTAGACAACCATTCATTGCCCACTCCCCTTCTAGGCAAGATGCTACATATGATTAGGACCCCTCCCTTAGACTGAATTAAAATCTATAGCTGACCTGTACTTATCTAGCAGCTCTTCTCTCCTACCCTTTCCAGTATCATTTCCACCAGCACTGAGACAGATAATAGGCTTGTTCCCATTACCTGACATGATATTATCCAACCTGTTGACTGTCACTAACACCAGCTCCTGGGAAGTACACTCTCTTACCTTCTTATTCCTATTACAGAAAGCACGGTCCATATAACTTACCTGTGAGTCACCAACCACAAGTATGTGCTTACCTCTATTTGCAGGGAAAGTAGTGCCTTTACCTTCACTGGCCACTGAAGTACACTCATCCTGAAGAACAGAGAAGTGATTTCCTACCTTTAAATCTTCTCTTTTAACTTTCCTTGTTTTGATGCTCTTCCTATTACTGGGAATCACTTGCCACTTGTAGCAGGTATTGGACTGCATCTCACTGCTGGTAGCCATTGCTACCTCCCCCCCTACAGCTTCCTTGCAGCGAGAGACAGACTGCACCTCGCTGCTGGTAGCCTCATTTCCCTCCACCATTCCAGCCACCTCACACTCGCTCCTAACCCCATTGAGGTGAACCTTCAGCCTCCTAATTTCCTCCTGGAGAAGCAAGACTGTAGGGAAGGTAGAGGATTCGATGGATTTGTTAAAGAGTGTTGCAATGATTGGTGACAGCACTTGCGACACTTTTTTGTATATAAAGGGTGATAAGGTATTTAAATCTCCTGTCTTGTTTTTTAGTGTGTTGATAATAAGGGAGACTTCTGTTGGGTTAGTCAGATTATTATTATAATAAAAAAGAAGCGCTAAGCCACAAGGGCTATACAGCGCTGCATGGGTTAGTCAGAGCTAGGAACAGTGTGTTCGGGTAGTTGCTAGTGAGGTAGTCATTGGGTGGGGTATTTGAGCTTGGGATTTTATTGGCAAGGTTTATTCCTATGGTGGAGAAGAAATCATTGAGTCTGTTTGCTGTTTCAGTTGGTGGGAGTTGGGGTTCATCTGGCTTTGTTAGTTCAATTGCGCTTCGTGATATCTTTTTTGTTCCTAGAATTTCTGATAGGGTTTTCCAGGTCTTTTTTTATATCACCTTTTAAGTTGGATAATCTGTTCTCATAATACAATTTTTTTTGCCCTTCTTATCAGGCTGGTTAGGATTGACAAGTAACGTTTTGTTTGGTCTCTGGTTATGCGACCCATTCTGTACTGTTTTTCGTAAAGGTGCTTTGTATTTATGGATTTGAGGATGCTGGGTGTTAGCCAGGAACTGTTCAGTCTTTTATCTGTCATCTGTTTAGTTTTTTTTAGGGCAGTGCTTGTTATAGAGGTGTTGGGTCTTTTTTAGAAAATTATTAATACTTTTGTCAATATCTGTATAGATTTCTAGCTCAGTGTGCCAGTCAATGTTTGTCACTACTGTTGTGAAGTTATTAATGGCTGCCTCATTGTGAAGTCTGAAAGTGACTTTAGTAGTGTCTTGGGGTAATTTACCAAGAGTTGTTATGAGGAAAGTAGGGTAGTGGTCTGTGGTATTATCTGTGATTATGCCTGATTTTAAAGGGGATATGGTGTTGGTCCAGATGTGGTCTAGTAGGGAAACACTAGTCTGTAATTCTTGTAGATTTTGTTACAGTTGGTAGCAACAAGCAGTTACTCATAGTGTTTGTGAATTCAGTAACGTGTGGGTCCTGGTCTTGCAGGAGATTTATGTTGAAGTCACCTGAGAGTAGTAAGTGATCTTTGTTCATGCGTGCATCAGTTATCATACTTCCTAGGTTTTCACTAAAATGGCTAATGTTTGACTGTGGTACTCTGTAGATGTTTATCACTGTGAGAGGTTTTTGTAGGTATTTGTATTTGAATTTAGCTATTTAGGCGTGGAGTTAAAAGATAAAGAATCTAACACAAAGTGGGAGTTGTCACAGTTGCTCTTTGCTGATGACACTGTGCTCTTGGGAGATTCTGAAGAGAAGTTGCAGAGATTGGTGGATGAATTTGGTAGGGTGTGCAAAAGAAGAAAATTAAAAGTGAATACAGGAAAGAGTAAGGTTATGAGGATAACAAAAATATTAGGTGATGAAAGATTGGATATCAGATTGAAGGGAGAGAGTATGGAGGAGGTGAATGTATTCAGATATTTGGGAGTGGACGGGTCAGCGGATGGGTCTATGAAGGATGAGGTGAATCATAGAATTGATGAGGGGAAAAGGGTGAGTGGTGCACTTAGGAGTCTGTGGAGACAAAGAACTTTGTCCTTGGAGGCAAAGAGGGGAATGTATGAGAGTATAGTTTTACCAACACTCTTATATGGGTGTGAAGCATGGGTGATGAATGTTGCAGCAAGGAGAAGGCTGGAGGCAGTGGAGATGTCATGTCTGAGGGCAATGTGTGGTGTGAATATAATGCAGAGAATTCGTAGTTTGGAAGTTAGGAGGAGGTGCGGGATTACCAAAGCTGTTGTCCAGAGGGCTGAGGAAGGGTTGTTGAGGTGGTTCGGACATGTAGAGAGAATGGAACGAAACAGAATGACTTCAAGAGTGTATCAGTCTGTAGTGGAAGGAAGGCGGGGTAGGGGTCGGCCTAGGAAAGGTTGGAGGGAGGGGGTAAAGGAGGTTTTGTGTGCGAGGGGCTTGGACTTCCAGCAGGCGTGCATGAGCGTGTTTGATAGGAGTGAATGGAGACAAATAGTTTTTAATACTTGACGTGCTGTTGGAGTGTGAGCAAAGTAACATTTATGAAGGGGTTCAGGGAAACCGGCAGGCCAGACTTGAGTTCTGGAGATGGGAAGTACAGTGCCTGCACTCTGAAGGAGGGGTGTTAATGTTGCAGTTTAAAAACTGTAGTGTAAAGCACCCTTCTGGCAAGACAGTGATGGAGTGAATGATGGTGAAAGTTTTTCTTTTTCGGGCCACCCTGCCTTGGTGGGAATCGGCCAGTGTGATAATAAAAAAAAATAAAAATATTCTCCATGTTCATCCCTTGTGCAAGTATTAGTGATACATTCTAGTTGGTCTGAGTAGTGTATAGCTGTGCCACCCCCTTGTTGATCTGGCCTACAGCTGTGTATGGCTGTGTAACTAGGAATGGCATAGACATTAGTATCAGGCTTTAGCCAGGTTTCGGTGAGAGTAATGATGGACATACTGGCATGCAGGGAATTTAGTAATGCTATGAGGTCATCGTAATGTTTGCTTAAAGATCTGATATTGTAGTTAATGACAGTTAGACAGTTATGTTGTTGTTGGCTCTGAGAAGTGCCTTTGATTGTTCTGCTGTGTAGTATTTACAGTTACGGTTTGATTCATTTAAGTCATTCAATAAGAGGTTGGTATCAGGATCAATGATTGTAATCATAAGATTTATAGTGAATCTATAGATAGAATTAAGTACTGTATAAGACAAAGTAAATATTCTAAAGCTAAAAAATAGCACCTGAATTATTTTAACAAAAGTAAAAATATGAACTAAGGTAGTTCTTTAAAGCTAAAATAAAGGAGACAATATAAAAGGGACTAAAATAATTTGTGGTTAACAAATAAAGTGATGATCAAATAAAGGAGCTTGGGAATATAATAGTAGATAGTTCTTTAAAGTTAAAATAAAGGAGAACATATAAAAGGGACTAATATAAGTTGTGGTGAACAAATAAAGTGGTAATGAAATAAATGAGCTTGGGAATATAATGGCAAAATAGTGAACTTATTACACTTTAGCACCTGAGAATAGCACCTTGATTATTTTAACAATTGTGAATATATGAACTAAGGTAGTTGTATAAAGCTAAAAATAAAGGAGAAAATATGTAAGGGACTAATTTAAGTAATGGTAAACAAAGTTAAATGGACAGATAGTCACTATGATATAATATTGATTTGGGAGTAAGATCTGATTTGTAATGTATAATAAGTTGAGCAATTAATTGCACTATAAAAAGTAAAAAAAAAATGAGGTAGTTGGTACTAGCTAGCGAAACGTAGTTTTGGGACTCGCACAATGTAATTGGAATATACACTAATTGCACACACAATATAAAAGGGACTAAGAAAAGTAGTGGTAAACAGTATTAAATGGACAGGTAGCAACCATGAATAACATTAATTTGGAGTAAGATTTGACTTGCAACACAAAATTATGAGCAATTAATAGCAATTAAAAAGTAAAAAGTATTTGAGGTAGCTGGTATTAGCTAGTAAAAGAAAAAAAAATAGTAATGCACAATAATATAATAGTAAGGTACACTATATGCACCACACGTATATATGTGTTAAGGACACTTATCTAATCTGTTACAGAAATGTCAGCTTTTCTAAGGAAGGTAGAGAAATCATGTTCATTTGAGATGGGGTATTGTTGTCCTGTTGAAGTTTTTCTAACTAGTATTTTCCCATCTCGAGTGAAACACTGATGTACAGTGGACCCCCGCATAGCGACCTTAATCCGTGCAAGAGGGCTGGCTGTTATGCGAAATGTTCGGTATGTGAATGAATTTTCCCCATAAGAAATAATGGAAATAAAATTAATCCGTGCAAGACACCCAAAAGTATGAAAAAAAATTTTTTTTACCACATGAAATGTTAATTTTAGTACACACAAACTGAAAAAGGCATGCACAATTACATGACACTTACTTTTATTGAAGATCTGGTGATGATTGATGGGATGGGAGGAGGGGAGAGAGAGTGTTAGTGTTTAGAAGGGGAATCCCCTTCCATTAAGACTTGAGGTGTCGAGTCCTTTTCTGGGGTTACTTCCCTTCTTCTTTTAATGCCACTAGGACCAGCTTCAGAGTCACTGGACTTCTTTCGCACAACATATCTGTCCATAGTGGCCTGTACCTCTCGTTCCTTTATGATTTGTCTAAAGTGGTTCACAACATTGTCATTGTAACAGTCACCAGCACGGCTTGCAATAGCTGTGTGAGGGTGATTTTCATCAAAAAAGGTTTGCACTTCAAGCCATTTTGCACACATTTCCTTAATCTTTGACGTAGGCAATTCCTTCAATTTCTCTCTCCCCTCCTTTGAACCAGTTTCCCCAGGTCTGGCCTCTTGCTCTTGAAGTTGATCTATCAGCTCATCAGTGGTTAGTTCTTCATTGTCCTCCTCCACCAACTCTTCCACATCCTCCCCACTAACCTCCAACCCCAAGGACTTCCCCAATGCCACAATTGATTCCTCAGTTGGTATACTCCTCTCAGGGTTAGCCTCAAACCCTTCAAAATCCCTTTTGTCTACACATTCTGGCCACAGTTTCTTCCAAGCAGAGTTCAAGGTCTTCTTAGTCACTCCCTCCCAAGCCTTACCTATAAGGTTTATACAATTGAGGATATTAAAGTGATCTCTCCAAAACTCTCTTAGAGTCAGTTGAGTTTCTGAGGTCACTACAAAGCACCTTTCAAACAGAGCTTTTGTGTACAGTTTTTTGAAGTTTGCAATAACCTGCTGGTCCATGGGCTGCAGGAGAGGAGTGGTATTAGGAGGCAAAAACTTCACCTTAATGAAGCTCATGTCCCCATAAAGTCGCTCTGCCACGTCTGTAGGATGACCAGGGGCATTGTCTAACACCAGGAGGCACTTAAGTTCTAATTTCTTTTCAGTTAGGTAATCTTTGACATTGGGGGCAAATGCATGGTGTAACCAGTTATAGAAAAAGTCCCTAGTGACCCATGCCTTACTGTTTGATCTCCACAGCACACACAAATTATCCTTGAGGACATTCTTTTGCCTGAACGCTCTGGGAGTTTCAGAGTGATACACTAATAAAGGCTTAACTTTGCAATCACCAGTAGCATTGGCACACATCAACAAAGTAAGCCTGTCTTTCATAGGCTTATGTCCTGGGAGTGCCTTTTCCTCCTGAGTAATGTAGGTCCTGCTTGGCATTTTCTTCCAGAACAGGCCTGTTTCATCACAATTAAACACTTGTTCAGGTTTCAGTCCTTCAGTTTCTATGTACTCCTTGAATTCCTGCACATATTTTTCAGCCGCTTTGTGGTCCGAACTGGCAGCCTCACCATGCCGTATCACACTATGTATGCCACTACGCTTCTTAAATCTCTCAAACCAACCTTTGCTGGCCTTAAATTCACTCACATCATCACTAGTTGCAGGCCTTTTTTTAATTAAATCCTCATGCAACTTCCTAGCCTTTTCGCTTATGATCGCTTGAGAGACGCTATCTCCTGCTAGCTGTTTTTCATTTATCCACACCAATAAGAGTCTCTCAACATCTTCCATCACTTGCGATCTTTGTTTCGAAAACACAGTTAAACCTTTGGCAAGAACAGCTTCCTTGATTGCCTTTCTGTTGCCCACAATAGTAGAGATGGTTGATTTGGGTTTCTTGTACAACCTGACCAGGTCGGTGATACGCACTCCACTTTCATACTTATCAATGATCTCTTTCTTCATTTCTATAGGAATTCTAACCCTTATTGCTGTAGGGTTGGAACTAGAAGCTTTCTTGGGGCCCATGGTCACTTATTTTCCAGAAACAGCACCGAAAACACTGTAATAATACGAAATATTCCGATTGTATGCTTGAATGTTACCGCGGAGGCTGGCTGGTAAACAATGCCACCGGCGGAACATATGAGGCTGGCTCAGGCCGCACATTGGACGCGTCTCGGACGAAGGGCGCTGAGCGGGTTTTTGGGCGGTATGCGGGGCAAAATTTTAGCGATCAAAGCGTCCGGTATGCGGATTGTCCGTTATGCAAGGCGTCCGGTATGCGGGGGTCCACTGTATTTTGTTTTCCTGTTTAAGTTTTCTCAACCTGAACAGAATGGAATGTTTGTAAGGCTAACTGCACTAGATCACTAGTTTCATAAGGAAAACACTGAAACAAAAGCAATTTTCTCGGAATTTTGTTTTTTTCCCCGAGTCAGGAGACTTGCTTACATTTTGGGTGAATATCTCGGAAGTAAATCAGTGTAAATGCCTCGTGCCAATCCAAAGCAAAAAATCGATTGAGCAACGGCTCATAACTTGGAAAACACGTAAGTTGGGGCATTCGTAAGTCAAGGTACCACTGTACAAATATTACTGTACATACTGTATGATTAAGTAGCACACACATGTGAGATTTCACTACATTATTTATTATGATTAAAACCAAGTGTCAAACCCATTAGTGCCATACAGCACTGCTATCACTATGTCAGATTATTACAATCAGAACTAATTATTAAATATTATGTTTACAATCAGAGCAAAGTGCTAAATTTTATTACAATCGGAACTAAGTGCTAAATATATTTTTTAACACCTTGGCCATTTCCCACCGAGGCAGGGTGACCCAAAATGAAAGAAAAAAACTTTCACCACCATTCTGCACTTTCACCATCATTCATACATTATCAGTCTTTGCAGAGGTGCTCAGATACGATGGTTTAGGTGTTACTCCAAACAGCCAATGTCCCAAACCCCTCCTTTAAAGTGCAGATTTTGTACTTATCACCTCCAGGACTCAAGTCTGGCTAACCGATTTCCCTGAATCCGTTCACAAAATATTACCTTGCTCACACCAACAACTTGTCAGGTCCCAAAGACCATTTGTCTCCATTCACTCCTAACAAACACACTCATGCATGCTTGCTGGAAATCCAAGCCCCTCGCCCACAAAACTTCCTTTACCCCCTCCCTCCAACCTTTTCTAGGATGACCCCTACCCCACCTTCCTTCCATTACAGATTTATAGCCTCTCCAAGTCATTATATGTACTTTGTTCCATCTTCTCTAAATGACCAAACCACCTCAACAACCCCTCTTCATCCCTCTGATTAACACTTTTAGTAACTCCACACCTCCTCCTAATTTCCACACTACTTATTCTCTGCATAATATTTACACCACACATTACCCTTAGACACGACATCTCCACTGCCTCCAGCATCCTCCTTACTGCAGCATTTTCAACTCATGCTTCACATCCATAAAAGTGTTGGTACCACTATACTCTTGTACATTCCCTTCTTTGCTTCCGTGGATAACGTTTGTTGTCTCTACAGATACCTCAGTGCACCACTCATCTTTTTTCCTTCATCAGTTTTATAGTTAACCTCATCCTTTATAAACCCATCTGCTGACAAATCAACTCCAAAATATCTGAACACGTTCTTTTCTTCCATATTTCCTTCCTCCAATGTGATATCCAGTTTTTCTTTGTCTAAATCGTTTGATGCCCTCATCACCTTACTCTTATCTAAGTTCACTTTTAACTTTCTTCCTTTACACACCCTCCCAAATTCGTCAACTAACCTTTGCAACTTTTCTTTGGAATCTCCCCAAAGTACAGTATCATCAGCAAAAAGTAACTGTCAACTCTCATTTTGTATTTGATTCCCTGTAATTTAATCGCAATCCTCTCCCCAACACCCTATGTTGGAGTTACTGAGTCTCCCGCAGTTCACTACTCTCCACTTTTCTGCCTCTCACACTTACCCACTTATACACTAAAATAAAACATATTTTAAAATACCAGAAAAACAGAAATACTAACCACCCAGGGAGATACTACCGACCTGCCAAGTGAGTGTGAAATGGAAACCTTTAATTGTTTTACGTGATGGTAGGACTGCTGGTTTCTTTTTTTCCATCTCAAAAATATGCAAGATTTCAGGTACGTCTTGCTACATCTGCTTAGATTTCTGTCACACAACACTTGCATGTATAAGTATATGTATATATACACATACATCTGGGTTTTCTTCTATTTTTCTTAAAATTTCTTATTTTACTTTATTTCCTTTTGTCTCCATGGAGAAAGTGGAAAAGAATTCTTCCTCCATAAGCCATGCGTGTTGTAAGAGGCGAGTAAAATGCCAGGAGCAAAGGGCTAGTAACCCCTTCTAATGTATAAATTACTAAATTTAAAAAGAAAAACTTTCATTTTTCTTTTTGGGTCACCCTGTCTCAGTGGGATACAGCCTGTGTGTTGAAAAAAAAAAAAGGGCAGAAATGAAACACGAAACATTATAACAACATTTACTTCTTTAAAATTATGCTATACACTTTTGATACAGTGGTATCTTGACTTACGAGTGCCCCAACTAACGAGTTTTCCAAGTTACGAGCTGTTGATTTTTTGCTTTGAGCTGCAAGCCAAAATCTGAGTTATGAGCGAGCTTCAGATACGCTGCCACTAGTTGGCAGCGTATCTGAAGTCAAATCCAACTCTGTACCCAGAGGAATGTCAGGTACTTCGTCCCATCACACATGCTCTTCCAAGACATCACTGAAAGTATAATACTCCCACACTAATTCCAGATTGTAGTGAGGCACCTCGTCCCTTGTTTGGTTCTCGTATAAATCCGGGGAAGAGGTAACCTCCATTTCAACACTCAAGAGTTTTTCCAGAAACATTAATTAAAGTGGGTGAAGAAGTGATGGTGGTTGGTGGAGTACTGATAGTGGTGGGTGGAGTAGTCATTGTGGTCGGTGGAGTAGTGATGGTGGTTGGTGGAGTAGTGATGGTGGTGGGTGAAATAGTGATAGTGGTGGGTGGAGTAGTGATAGTGGTGGGTGAAGTAGTCATTGTGGTTGGTGGAGTAGTGATGGTGGTGGGTGGAGTAGTGAGTGGTGGGTGGAGTAGTGGTGGGTGGAGTAGTGATGGTGGTGGGTGGAGTAGTGATGATGGTAGATGAAGTAGTGATAATGATGGGTGGAGTAGATATGATGGTGGGTGTAGTGAGAGTGGTGAGTGTAGTAGAGATGGTAGTGGGTGGAGTAGTGAAGGTGGTGGGTGGAGTATACAATACTTCTTATTTATAAATACATTTTTCTTATTTAAAAACCCATAACAAAAAACATGGGGTGGTTTTTATGGGGCTGGAACGGATTAATGGCATTTCAATTAATTTTAATAAGGAAAATTGATTTGATATACGAGCAAAGTGAGTTATGAGGTGAGTCACAGAAAGAATTAAACTCGCAAGTCAACGTACCGCTGTATAAACAAACAAATCCCCTTTGATAATTTTATAACAATACTTTAAATTCAACTGATGCTCTAAGTGTAAATACATTGACAAAAATGAAAGAGTATTATTATATTCATGTGGAAGTGCTTAACCTGTAGGGGTCATACAGCACTTGAGGCATTGGAGGTAATCAAGTCTGATCCAAGGAAGGTGATGGTAACTTCAGTTCCTTGTATCAAGAGCCCTTCACCAGCACCATGACAAGTAATTTTGTATTTGCTGAATGTTGACAACTGACAGTAAAAAAAAAATATGTTGGTATAAAAATGTACAAAATTGTTATTATTAATACTCTATACACAAAGTATGATATTAATATGATTGTAATCAACTGTTTTTTGATACTTTTAAAAGCTAAAAATACATTGATTATCTTTATGCAAAAACCAATATACAGTATCAGAAATTTGAAAATATAGTTTTTTTTATTTTTCTTTATAAAAATTTATTTGATGTGCAGTACATGTTCTCACTGTACACTGAGAGACATGAAGAAAAATACCGAGCCAAACCACATGAAAAGAAAAAAATGCCATGTATAATTATTGTATGTAGAGTGCATTATATAAAAAATAATCACTGAACCAATGTAGGTCAAAAACTATGAATAACAATATCATGTACAACAATATCATGTGCAACAATATCATGTACAACAATATCATGTGCAACAATATCATGTGCAACAATATCATGTGCAACAATGTCATGTGCAACAATATCATGTGCAACAATGTCATGTGCAACAATGTAATGTGCAACAATGTCATGTTCAACAATGTCATGTGCAACAATATCATGTGCAACAATGTCATGTGCAACAATGTTATGTGCAACAATATCATGTGCAACAATGTCATGCATAACTTTGTCATGTGCAACAATGTCATGTACAACATTGTCATGTGCAACAATGTTATGTGCAATGTCATGTGCAACAACAATGTCATGCATAACATTGTCATGTGCAACAATGTCATGTGCAACAATGTCATGCATAACATTGTCATGTGCAACAACGTCATGCATAACATTGTCATGTGCAACAATGTCATGTGCAACAATGTTATGTGCAACAATATCATGTGCAACAATGTCATGTGCAACAACAATGTCAAGCATAACATTGTCATGTGCAACAATGTTATGTGCAACAATATCATGTGCAACAATGTCATGTGCAACAATGTTATGTGCAACAATATCATGTGCAACAATATCATGTGCAACAATGTCATGTGCAACAATATCATGTGCAACAATATCATGTGCAACAATGTTATGTGCAACAATGTTATGTGCAACAATGTCATGTGCAACAATATCATGTGCAACAATATCATGTGCAACAATATCATGTGCAACAATATCATGTGCAACAATGTTATGTGCAACAATATCATGTGCAACAATGTTATGTGCAACAATGTTATGTGCAACAATGTCATGTGCAACAATATCATGTGCAACAATATCATGTGCAACAATGTCATGTGCAACAATGTCATGTGCAACAATGTTATGTACAACAATGTCATGTGCAACAATGTCATGTGCAACAATGTTATGTACAACAATGTCATGCATAACATTGTCATGTGCAACGTCATGTGCAACAATGTCATGTACAACAATGTCATGTGCAACAATGTCATGTGCAACAATGTCATGTACAACAATGTCATGCATAACATTGTCATGTGCAACAATGTCATGTGCAACAATGTCATGTGCAACAATGTCATGCATAACATTGTCATGTGCAACAATGTCATGTGCAACAATGTCATGTGCAACAATGTCATGTGCAACAATGTCATGTGCAACAATGTCATGTGCAACAATGTCATGTGCAACAATGTCATGTGCAACAATGTTGTGCAACAATATCATGTGCAACAATGTTATGTGCAACAATGTCATGTGCAACAATGTTATGTGCAACAATGTCATGTGCAACAATGTTATGTGCAACAATGTTATGTGCAACAATATCATGTGCAACAATGTTATGTGCAACAATGTCATGTGCAACAATGTCATGTGCAACAATGTCATGTGCAACAATGTCATGTGCAACAATGTCATGTGCAACAATGTTATGTGCAACAATGTCATGTGCAACAATGTTATGCGCAACAATGTCATGTGCAACAATGTTATGTGCAACAATGTTATGTGCAACAATATCATGTGCAATGTTATGTGCAACAATATCATGTGCAACAATGTCATGTGCAACAATGTCATGTGCAACAATGTCATGTGCAACAATGTCATGTGCAACAATATCATGTGCAACAATATCATGTGCAACAATATCATGTGCAACAATATCATGTGCAACAATATCATGTACAAGAATGTTATGTGCAACAATGTTATGTGCAACAATATCATGTGCAACAATATCATGTGCAACAATATCATGTGCAACAATATGTGCACGAATGTTATGTGCAACAATATCATGTGCAAGAATGTTATGTGCAACAATATCATGTGCAACAATGTTATGTGCAACAATGTCATGTGCAACAATATCATGTGCAACAATATCATGTACAAGAATGTTATGTGCAACAATATCATGTGCAAGAATGTTATGTGCAACAATATCATGTGCAACAATGTTATGTGCAACAATGTCATGTGCAACAATATCATGTGCAACAATGTCATGTGCAACAATATCATGTGCAACAATATCATGTACAAGAATGTTATGTGCAACAATGTCATGTGCAACAATATCATGTACAAGAATGTTATGTGCAACAATATCATGTGCAACAATATCATGTACAAGAATGTTATGTGCAACAATGTCATGTGCAACAATGTTATGTGCAACAATGTCACGTACAAGAATGTTATGTGCAACAATGTCATGTGCAACAATATCATGTGCAACAATATCATGTACAAGAATGTTATGTGCAACAATATCATGTGCAACAATATCATGTACAAGAATGTTATGTGCAACAATGTCATGTGCAACAATGTTATGTGCAACAATATCATGTGCAACAATATCATGTGCAATGTCATGTGCAACAATATCATGTACAAGAATGTTATGTGCAACAATATCATGTACAAGAATGTTAGGTGCAACAATGTCAGGTGCAACAATATGTGCAACAATGTCATGTGCAACAATATCATGTGCAACAATATCATGTACAAGAATGTTATGTGCAACAATGTCATGTGCAACAATATCATGTACAAGAATGTTATGTGCAACAATATCATGTGCAACAATATCATGTACAAGAATGTTATGTGCAACAATGTCATGTGCAACAATGTTATGTGCAACAATGTCATGTACAAGAATGTTATGTGCAACAATGTCATGTGCAACAATATCATGTGCAACAATATCATGTACAAGAATGTTATGTGCAACAATATCATGTGCAACAATATCATGTACAAGAATGTTATGTGCAACAATGTCATGTGCAACAATGTTATGTGCAACAATATCATGTGCAACAATATCATGTGCAACAATGTCATGTGCAACAATATCATGTACAAGAATGTTATGTGCAACAATATCATGTGCAACAATATCATGTACAAGAATGTTAGGTGCAACAATGTCATGTGCAACAATATCATGTGCAACAATGTCATGTGCAACAATATCATGTGCAACAATATCATGTACAAGAATGTTATGTGCAACAATGTCATGTGCAACAATATCATGTACAAGAATGTTATGTGCAACAATATCATGTGCAACAATATCATGTACAAGAATGTTATGTGCAACAATATCATGTGCAACAATATCATGTACAAGAATGTTATGTGCAACAATGTCATGTGCAACAATGTTATGTGCAACAATATCATGTGCAACAATATCATGTGCAACAATGTCATGTGCAACAATGTTATGTGCAACAATATCATGTGCAACAATGTTATGTGCAACAATATCATGTGCAACAATGTTATGTGCAACAATATCATGTGCAACAATATCATGTGCAACAATGTTATGTGCAACAATATCATGTCCAACAATATCATGTGCAACAATGTCATGTGCAACAATATCATGTGCAACAATATGTGCAACAATGTTATGTGCAACAATATCATGTGCAACAATATCATGTGCAACAATGTCATGTGCAACAATATCATGTGCAACAATATCATGTGCAACAATGTCATGTGCAACAATATGTGCAACAATATCATGTGCAACAATATCATGTGCAACAATGTTGTGCAACAATATCATGTACAAGAATGTTATGTGCAACAATATCATGTGCAACAATGTTATGTGCAACAATATCATGTGCAACAATATCATGTGCAACAATGTCATGTGCAACAATATCATGTGCAACAATGTCATGTGCAACAATATCATGTGCAACAATATCATGTACAAGAATGTTATGTGCAACAATGTCATGTGCAACAATATCATGTGCAACAATGTCATGTGCAACAATATCATGTGCAACAATATCATGTACAAGAATGTTATGTGCAACAATGTCATGTGCAACAATATCATGTACAAGAATGTTATGTGCAACAATATGTGCAACAATATCATGTACAAGAATGTTATGTGCAACAATGTCATGTGCAACAATATCATGTGCAACAATGTCATGTGCAACAATATCATGTGCAACAATATCATGTACAAGAATGTTATGTGCAACAATGTCATGTGCAACAATATCATGTGCAACAATATGTGCAACAATGTTATGTGCAATATCATGTGCAACAATGTTATGTGCAACAATATCATGTGGAACAATATCATGTGCAACAATATCATGTGCAACAATGTTATGTGCAACAATATCATGTGCAACAATATCATGTGCAACAATGTCATGTGCAACAATATCATGTGCAACAATATGTGCAACAATGTTATGTGCAACAATATCATGTGCAACAATGTTATGTGCAACAATATCATGTGCAACAATGTTATGTGCAACAATATCATGTGCAACAATGTCATGTGCAACAATATCATGTGCAACAATATCATGTGCAACAATGTCATGTGCAACAATATCATGTGCAACAATATCATGTACAAGAATGTTGTGCAACAATATCATGTGCAACAATGTTATGTGCAACAATATCATGTACAAGAATGTTATGTGCAACAATGTTATGTGCAACAATATCATGTGCAACAATATCATGTGCAACAATATCATGTGCAACAATGTCATGTGCAACAATATCATGTGCAACAATATCATGTGCAACAATATCATGTGCAACAATGTTATGTGCAACAATGTTATGTGCAACAATATCATGTGCAACAATATCATGTGCAACAATATCATGTGCAACAATGTCATGTGCAACAATATCATGTGCAACAATATCATGTGCAACAATATCATGTGCAACAATGTCATGTGCAACAATGTTATGTGCAACAATATCATGTGCAACAATATCATGTACAAGAATGTTATGTGCAACAATGTCATGTGCAACAATGTTATGTGCAACAATATCATGTGCAACAATATCATGTGCAACAATGTTATGTGCAACAATGTTATGTGCAACAATATCATGTGCAACAATATCATGTACAAGAATGTTATGTGCAACAATGTTATGTGCAACAATGTTATGTGCAACAATGTTATGTGCAACAATATCATGTGCAACAATATCATGTGCAACAATATCATGTGCAACAATGTCATGTGCAATATCATGTGCAACAATATCATGTGCAACAATATCATGTGCAACAATGTCATGTGCAACAATGTCATGTGCAACAATGTCATGTGCAACAATATCATGTGCAACAATATCATGTGCAACAATATCATGTGCAACAATGTTATGTGCAACAATGTTATGTGCAACAATGTTATGTGCAACAATGTCATGTGCAACAATATCATGTGCAACAATATCATGTGCAACAATGTCATGTGCAACAATATCATGTGCAACAATATCATGTGCAACAATGTTATGTGCAACAATATCATGTGCAACAATGTTATGTGCAACAATGTTATGTGCAACAATATCATGTGCAACAATGTTATGTGCAACAATATCATGTGCAACAATATCATGTGCAACAATATCATGTGCAACAATGTCATGTGCAACAACAATGTCATGCATAACATTGTCATGTACAACAATGTCATGTACAACAATGTCATGTACAACAATGTCATGTACAACAATGTCATGTGCAACGACAATGTCATGCATAACATTATCATGTACAATAATGTCATGTACAATAATATGTACAATAATGTCATGTACAATAATGTCATGTACAATAATGTCATGTACAATAATGTCATGTACAATAATGTCATGTACAATAATGTCATGTACAATAATGTCATGTACAATAATGTCATGTACAATAATGTCATGTACAATAATGTCATGTACAATAATGTCATGTACAATGTCATGTACAATAATATCATGTACAATAATGTCATGTACAACAATGTCATGTACAATAATGTCATGTGCAACAACATGTACAACAATGTCATGTGCAACAACATGTACAACTATGTCATGTGCAACAACAACATGCAGAACATTGTCATGTACTAGAGTGTTACGTACTACAAAAATGTCGTGTACAAAAAAGCCACAGAATAACGTCCCTATCAAGATATTTATATTTATTATAATCAAAACCAAGCGCTAAACCCACTAGGGTCAGACAGCGCTGTATATTTCTTAAGAATTGATAAATTTTTTGTGTAAGAAAAAAAAAATAATGTCCTTCACTAGCTGAAGTAATAAATGAATATTACATGAAAAAATCTTTTTCCAGAGTACATAAAACATTATATGATACATAATAATAAAGAGAATTTTTGTAAAGAACACAATCTGACCAATAAACTTTATCACTGTTATCAGCGTCAGTGGCACCATTAGTTTACAAACTTTTCCAAGCGTGTGATTTGACCAATAAATTATTATAAGGCTAAATATATGAAAAAAAAAATTATATTCAAATGCCATTTTCATCAAGGCTGGTTGAATAACTTCAACTAAAGTCATACACAACCCATACATGGAAGAATGAAACCGGTAATGTTGTTTTGGTCCATCATGGACCATTAACTAGTCTTACAGAAGTGCAGAGTCATAGCATGAAGCAGAAAGAGAAAAATTATGCAGTGTACCAGGATATTGGTTGCACAGGTTGCTAGCACCTGACAGGACCTCAAACAACTTTACTGTATTTCTTTCTGCAGTACGCAAAATGCAGTTTACACGTAATAAAATATTGTTAAGCATGAAAGTCGCTACCATGCAGTGCATTTTGGGCAGACTTCAGCTACACAATATTATGTTTATAAACCAGGTTCACCGAGGCAGGTGCCTCAAGATGCACGTGTGATTGTTTTTACAGTGCCTTATTATAATGGACTAATAGAGGGAGTGCTAAACCTGTAGGGGTCATACAGTGCCTGGGGGAAATGGAAGGCATTCAGGCTCAATTCAAAGAATTGGATCACAGGTCCAATTCCTTTGATCAAGAGCCCCTCACCAGCATCAGGAACCTCTTACAGGTTTTTGCCATTATAGTAACAATAAAGAATAATTTTGTAACCAACAGAACTTGTCTGTTGCTTTTGAATTGACTGATCCAGCAGATTTTTTGTATTTCTAGTCTGTTTTATAAAAGTCCATTATAATGCAGGCTTACTTTCATGGGGAAGCTCTTACTCAGTGGGGTTATGTGGCACCTAGGGAATAAGAAGCAATCAGGTTTGATCCAAAGGAAGGGCAGCTCCAATATTTTAGATCAAGAGCCCTTCACTAGTATTAAGGCTAGACTTAAAATGTCAGAAAACCTGAGTCTAGAGAGCATAACAGCCAGACAGTTGCTATATCTCCTTGGGATGCACAGCAGAGTTCAAGTCCCGAATGTTCCATGAAAATTATGGAGCACGTTTCAGCTGAGTTGGTATTGTGAGGCAGTATCCAAGAGTTGTGCACTTGTATGAAAGGTTATAACAAAAAAATTTTTTTCCATCTAGAACTGAGAGGTCAGTGTATCATACATTTAGATTTGTACAGCCTACAAAAAACCTGCAATAATAATGGTAGAATTACTGACAATATGTTAGGATTGCTCAATGGGGAGGTGGAAAAGAATTCTTCCTCCATAAACCATGTGTGTCATAAGAGGCAACTAAACTGCCAGGAGCAAGTGGCTAGTAACCCATTCTAATGTATACATTACTAAATTTAAAAAGAGAAACTATTGTTTTTCTATTATGGTCACCCTGTCTCGGTGGGATACGACAGGTTCGTTAAAAAAACAAATAAGTTAGGATTGGTTTATGAAGGACAAAGTAAACCATAGAATTAATGAAGAAAAAAAGTAGGTGGCACATTGAGGTATCTATAGAGACAAAGAACATTATCCATGGAGGCAAAGAAGGAAATGTATGAGAATATAGTGGTGCCAACACACTTACATGGGTGTGAAGCATGGATTGTGAAGGTTGCAGCAAGGAGGAGACTGGAGGCAGTGGCGATGTGTCTAAGGATACCTGGAGTTTACCTGGAGAGGGTTTCGGGGGTCAACACCCCTGTGGCTCAGTCTGAGACCAGGCCTCACGGTGGATCAGGGTCTGATCAACCAGGCTGTTACTACTGGCCGCACACAAGGTAGGGTGGCCCAAAAAAGAAAAAATTTCACTATCATTCACTTCATCACTGTCTTGCCAGAGGCAACATAAAGACCCCTCCTTCAGAGTGCAGGCACGGTACTCCCCATCTCCAGGACTCATATCGGGCCTGCTGGTTTCCCTGAATTCCTTCATAAATATTACCCTGCTCACACTCCAGTACATCAAGTCCTAAAAACCACTTGTCTCCATTCACTCCTATCTAACACACTCATGCATGCTTGCTGGAAGTCCAAGCCCCTTGCACACAAAGCCTCCTTTACCCCATCCCTCCACTCTTTCCTAGACCGACCTCTACCCCGCCTTCCCTCCACTACAGATTTATACACTCGAAGTCATTCTATTTTGTTCCATCCACTCTACATGTCCGAACCACCTCAACAACTCCTCAACCCTCTGGATAATAGTTTTGGTAATCCTGCACTGCCTCCTAATTTCCAAACTATGAATTCTCCGCATTATATTCACACCACAACATTCAGACACAACATCTCCACTACCATCTCCAGCCTTCCTCTTGTAGCAACATTCACCACCCATGCTTCACACCCATATAAGAGCACTGGTATAACTATACTCTCATACATTCCCCTCTTTGTTTCCATGGACAAAGTTATTTGTCTCCACAGACTCCTCAGTGCACCACTCACCTTTTTCCCCATGTCAATTCTATGATTCATCTCATCTTTCACAGACCCATCTGCTGACACATCCACTCCTAGATATCTGAATACATTCACCTCCTCCATACTCTCTCCCTCCAACCTGATATCCGATCTTTCATTACCTAATCTTTTTGTTATCCTTATCACCTTACTCTTTCCTATATTCACTTTCAATTTTCTCCTTTTACAAACCCTACAAAACTCATCACCCAACCTCTGCAACTTCTCTTCAGAATCTCCCAAAAGGCACAGTGTCATCAGCAAAGAGCAAATGTGACAACTCCCACTTTGTGTTTGATTCTTTATCTTTTAATCCCACGCCTCTTGCCAACACCCGAGCATTCACTTCTCTACAACCCCATCTATAAATATAATGAACCATGGTGACATCACACATCCTTGTCTAAGGTCTACCTTTACTGGGAAATAATCTCCCTCTCTCCTACATACTCTAACCTGAGCCTCACTGTCCTTGTAAAAACTTTTCACTGCTTTCAACAACCTACCTCCTATTCCATACATTTGCAACATCTGCCACATTGCTCCTCTATCCACCCTGTCATACACCTTTTCCAAATCCATAAATGTCACAAAAACCTCTTTACCCTTATCTAAATACTGTTCATCTATATGTTTTTCTGTAAATGCTTGGTTTACACACCCCCTACCCTTCCTAAAGCCTCCTTGTTCATCTGCTATCCTACTCTCCATCATACTCTTAATTCTTTCAATAAAAACTCTACCAGGTATACTCAACAGACTTATTCCCCAATAATTTTTGCACTCTCTTTTGGCCTTTTTGCCTTAATACAAAGGAACTATGCATGCACTCTACCAATCCCTAGGTACCTTACCCTCTTCCAGACATTTATTAAATAAAAGCACCAACCACTCCACAACTATCTCCCCACCTGCTTTCAACATTTCTATCTTTATCCCATCAATCCCAGCTGCTTTACCCACTGCCTCAAGAACTTCCCCCACACTCACAACTCTCTCCTCCTCATTCCTACACTCCTTGCCCTATACATGAAATCACAACTTCATCAAAAATTAACAATTCCTCAAAATATTCCCTTCATCTTCCTGATACCTCTAACTCTCCATTTAATAACTCTCCTCTCCTATTTTTAACAATCAAATCCAATTGTTCCCTAGGCATACTCAACTTATTAATCTCACTCCAAAACTTTTTCTTATTTTTCAACAAAATTTGTTGATAACATCTCACCCACTCTCTCATTTGCTCTCTTTTTACATTCCTTCACCACTCTCTTTTTTGTCCTCTCCATATACTCCTCCCTCCTTGCATCACTTTTACTTTGTAAAGCCTCTCATAATATGACTTCTCTCTTACTACTCTCTTTACATCATCATTTCACCAATTGCTCTTCTTCCCTCCTGCACCCACTTTCCTGTAACCACACACTTCTGCTGAACACTCTAACACTACATTTTTCAACCTACCCCATACATCTTCAATCCCATTGCCTATACTCTCACTAGCCCATCTATCCTCCAATAGTTGTTTATATCTTACCCTAACTGCCTCCTCCTTTAGCTTATAAACCTTCACCTCTCTCTTATCTGCTGCTTCCATTTTCCTTATATCCCATCTACCTTTTACTCTCACTGCAGCTACAACTAAAAAGTGATCCGATGTATCTGTTGCCCCCTCTATAAACATGTACATCCTGAAGTCTATTCGACAGTCTTTTAATCTACCAATACGTAGTCCGACAAACTACTGTCATTACGCCCTACATCATGTCTTGTATACTTATTTATCCTCTTTTTCTTGAAATATATATTACATATAACCAAACCCCTTTCTATACAAAGTTCAATCAAAGGGCCCCCATTATTATTTACACCTGGCACCCCAAACTTACCTACCACACACTCTTTAAATGTTTCTCCTACTTTAGCATTTAGGTCCCCTACCACAATTACATAAGAAAGAAGGAACACTGCAGCAGGCCTACTGACCCATGTGAAGCAAGTCCATGTTGCCCCTTCCCCATGGATTAGCTCAAGACCCACCTAGTCAGGTCACTTCCACTTAAGGAAGGAGCACGGCATCAGACTTAGTAGCACGAGCTAGTCAAGTCCAACTACACAATGTTTTAGCCTCTATAACTGTACTCGGGAGTTTGTTCCACTCATCCAGAACTCTATTACCAAACCAGTGCTTTCCTATGTCCTTCCTGAATCTGAATTTTTTCAACTTGAAACCATTGCTGCGAGTCCTGTCTTGGCTGGAAATTTTCAGCACGCTATTTACATCCCCTTTATTTATTCCTGTTTTCCATTTATTCACCTCGATCATATCTCCCCTAATTCTATGCCTTTTGAGAGAGTGCAGATTCAGGGCCCTCAGTCTATCCTCATAGGGAAGATTTCTGATACATGGGATCAACTTTGCCATCCTCCTTTGTACGTTTTCCAGTGCATTTATATCCATTCTGTAATACGGTGACCAGAACTGTGAAGCATAATCTAAATGAGGCTTAACCAAGGATATACAGAGTTGAAGAACAACCTGAGGACTTCTATTATTTATACTTCTAGATATGAAGCCAAGGATTCTGTTAGCTTTATTGCAAATACTAATGCACTGTTGTCTTGGTTTTAGATTACTGCTAACCAGGACTCCTAAATCCTTTTTGCAATCAGTAGTATTAAGATTTACATTATTTAGTTTATATGTGGCATGGTTATTTTCCTGTCCAGCATTTAGAACTTTGCATTTGTCTATATTAAACTGCATCTGCCACTTCTCCGTCCATTGCATCAGTTTATTCAAATCATCCTGGAGTGCTTTAGTGCCCTCATTAGAATGAATTAACCGGCCTATTTTGGTGTCATCAGCAAATTTGCTGATGTTGCTATATATATTCCCTCATCTATGTCATTTATGTAAATTGTGAACAACAACGGGCCCAACACTGACCCCTGCGGAACACCGCTTGTGACATGCCCCCATTCTGATTTCTCCTCATTTATGCAAACTCTTTGTTGCCTATTTGTCAGCCATGCCTCTACCCAGAAAAAAATTTCTCCTCCTATTCCGTGTGCCTTAAATTTCCTCAATAGCCTCTGATGTGGAACTCTATCGAAAGCCTTACTGAAGTCCATATACACAATATCATATTCATTACCATGATCTATCTCCTCAAACACATTAGTGACAAAAGTTAGTAAATTCGTAAGACAGGAACGCCCTTTGTAAAACCGTGTGCTGTATAGTCTTTGTGGCTTAGCGCTTCTTTTTGATTATAATAATAATGTAAAACCGTGTTGAGATTCATTAATCAATCTGTGCCTGTCAAGATGGCTACGAAATGCTTCGGCAATTATTGATTCGATAAATTTTCCCACTATGGAGGTAAGGCTTATTGGTCTATAGTTTGAAGCTAAGGAACTGTCACCTGCCTTGTAAATAGGTATTACATTTGCCATTTTCCACTTATCAGGCACTAGGTCAGTCTGTAGTAATATGTTGAAAAGATTAGCCAAAGGTATGCTAGGTTTCTCTTTATATTCCTTTAACACCCTTGCAAATAGTTCTTCAGGGCCTGAGGATTTGTTAGGTTTTAATTTCTCTGTCTGAGGACCATGTCACTAGTTACCGCAATCGTGCATAGTTTATTATCGTCCTGTTCTACATAATCTATTATTTCAGGAATTTCGCTAGTATTTTCCTGGGTAAAAACTGAGAGGAAGTAAGTAAAAATTTCACACATATCCTTATCACTGTCAGTGATCTGACTTGAGTTACTCTTTAGTGGGCCTATCTTGTCCCTAATCTTACTTCTGTACACCTGAAAGAACCCTTTTGGGTTAGTCTTCGAATCCCTTGCAACCTTAGCCTCATAATCCCTTTTTGCTTTTCTTATTCCTTTTTTTATTTCTCTCTTCAATTGAATATACGTACTGATTTCTTAACTGCCCCTTCCCTCTTTTGATATACCTATATATGCCTCTCTTTTGACCAGTGAGATGTTTTAATCTTGTTTATTCATTTGGGATCATTTTTGTTAGATCTAATTTCCTTACTCAGAACAAAAGTTGTCTGGGCAGCTAGAACTATGCTCTGAAAAATGTCATATTGGCAACTAATATCACCTCCCTGACCCATAGTCAGGTCATCCCAAATTAGCCCACCCAGGTAATTTCTCAGACCCATGAAATCGGCCAAGTAAAAGTCTGGGACAGAGATTTGATTGCAGTTATCTGGGTAATTCCATGGTATATGGAATTATTAATTAGTGATTCTTTGATGGCAAGAATCAAGTGAAGCAGATTGTTTCCTCGAGTTGGTTCTGTCACAAACTGTTCTAAAAAGCAATTCTGAACGGTATCAAGTCGACATGACTCACGAAATCGTAATGACACGATTGCAAACAAACCATACCCCGGCCGGGATTGAACCCACGGTCAGAGTCTCAAAACTCCAGCCTGTCGCGTTAGCCACTAGACCAGCTGGTCTAGTGGCTAACGCGACGGGCTGGAGTTTTGAGACTCTGACCGCGGGTTCAATCCCGGCCGGGGTATGGTTTGGTATCAAGTCACTAGACTCAAGATTTCCTGTCGTATTGTTCCAATCAGTTTGTCTAAAGTTAAAATCTCCCATTAACACAATATTTTCACATCTAGATGCCTTATGAATTTTGTCCCATAACAGCTTACTGCACTCCCTATCAAGGTTTGGGGGCCTATAAATCACACCCACAATTAATTTGTCATGACCCTCGAAAAACTGTAGCCAAACAGATTCTGTGTCTGATGTTTCTAATCTTATATCATGTCTAAGACAACAATTTAAATTATCTCTGACATACATCGCCACTCCACCACCCTTCCTGTTGACCCTATCATTGTGGAATAGTTTATAACCCTGTATGTTGCAGTCAGAAGGCATTTCTCTATCTTTCAGGTTGAACCAGGTCTCTGTTATACAAATAATATCTATATTACCTGCACTTACAAGTAATCTTAGCTCATCTATCTTATTTCTTAGACTCCTACTATTTGTATAGTAAACCTTAAGGGAGCTAGTCACTCGTTGCCCTCTACTATCTCTCTTTGTTTTACTAGCAACTTTATTTTGAATATTGTGTTTTAAACCATATCCCTGAGGTATCCTGGTAATATCTGCTGTTTTCAACCCTAATACTGCAGCCTGACTGTTTCCCACAAACACCCATACCTCTATAATCTATCAGCTTAAAGTCTTAGACAAATCATCAGTTATCCCCTCAATTGAATTGGCTAATGCATCCACTCCAGCCCCACAGAGGTGAGCCCCATTCCTCTCTCACTTGGTTCAAAAGCTCTTACGCACTTGCTTAACATCTCCCAAAATCTCCCTCTTCTCTATGCTCCTCCACACTTATTATGACCCACTTTTCACAACCAACTCTTATTTTGATCTACATAATCCTTGAATTTATACATTTGTATTCCTTAGCTCTAACTCTCTCAGATACTCCTGACTTCATCCCCTTTATTTCTCCCCACTGAAACTCACCTACCCCCTTCAGCTTTGTTTTGCTTAGAGCTAGGACATCCAACTTATTTTCATAACATTAACAATCATCTCTTTCTTATCATCCGCACTACATCCACGCACATTCAAGCATCCCAGTTTTATAAAGTGTGGCGTAAATATTATGCAGAGAATTTGTAGTGTGGAAATTAGGAAGTGTGGAGTTACTGAGAACATTATTCAGAGAGCTGAGGAGGGGTTGTTGTGGTAGTTTGGTCGTTTGGAGAGGATGGAGAAAATAGGATGTCTTGGAGGGTGTATAAAACTATAGTGGAGGGGAGAAGGGGTAGGGGTTGTCCTAGGAAACGATGGAGGGAAGGGGTAAAACAGGTTTTGTGTACAAGAGGCATGTGTGAGTATGTGAGATAGGAGTGGAGAGGAATGGTTTTTGGGACCTGACGAGCTGTTGAAGTGTGAGCAGGGTAATATTTTGCAAAGGGATTCAGGGAGATTGGTTAGCTGGACTCGAGTCCTGGAGGCGGGAAGTACAATGCCTACACTTTAACCCTTAAACTGTCTAAACGTAGATCTACGTTTGCGTGCGTAGCGCTCAATTTTCTCCAGAAGAATGTAAACAAAAAAAAAAAAACGTAGATCTATGTTCAGAGCGCTACACGGGTGAACGTATGTCTATGTTTGGACAGTTTAAAGGTTAAAGGAGGGGTTTAGGATATTGGTTGTTTAGAACAACATCTGCACTGTCATATATGCACACCTCTGCAATGATAGTGATGTGTGAATGATGGTTATTATTATTTTTTTTTTGGGAGGGGGGGTCACCCTGCCTTGGTGAGAGATGGCCAGCAAATTAAAAAAAAAAAAATACAGAAAAAAAGTCAGGTAAAGGGACATGTGCAATTGTAACATTTTATTGCAGAATTAATTGTACATGTCCTTTTACCTAATATACAAGCTATCTGTATAAGAAACAATAATATAAAGGATACTATTGCTTTATATATGTACAGCAGGTTGGCTTTTGCAAAACTTTAATTGTTCTTAAATGGCCCATTTGTAAATGTGCTTGTGTGTAAGCTGGGTCTTGGAAACTTTGTGCCTGCATGAGTTTGTTTTGGGAGAGGCTGAGGCTGGGTGGGGTTTGGGGGGTATCTGGTTTCTGCACTTGGTCTTGCCTCTTACTGACATGATTGACTTGTTATATACCAAGAACACTCTTGTATCTGACTATATGCTGCATCCTTTGTTCTTAATATTTTTCCAGAACAAAGCAATCACAAACATTACTTCACAGCAATGTAATATAGAATATGGTCATAAGAAAACGCAAATGACACTAAACTGAAATTGGTTTACATGTACAAAATTCCATCAGGTGCGCAAGTACACACAGGTCGTCTCTTTCTGTACATTAATTCAGTAATTAATGCTATGGAGTATCCAAGGTTTCTTTAAAATTCAATGGGAAAAAACTGTTGTGAACATCTCATCCCTGTATTAGTATTATTATTATTATTAACCCTTTGACTGTCGCAACCCCAAATCCTGAAGTGTCTCCTGGTGTCGCAAAATATTTGAAAAAAAAAAAAATTTCTTATGAAGAGAGAGAGAATCTTTTCCCGATGATAATGACACCAAAAGTACAAAATTTGATGGAAAACTTGTGGAATTACCTCTCACGAAGTTAGTGACATTTACAAATCGGCGATTTCGCCCACTTTGAGCCCTATTTTCGGCTAATTCCATTGTTCCAGTCAACCAAACTCAGCTATTTCTTTAGAACTCCATTTGCTCTATGAAATCAAATCAAATCGAAGTTTATTCTCTATAAGGATTACAATGCAGGGTTTACAGATTTTGGTTATTGTGTGGTTTACATGTAGTAAAATACTAATTAGAGGGGGCCACTAGAACACCTAGCATGGCTAGGCATTTCGGGAAAACGTAGATTAATTCTTAACCCTAAATTATAACAAATTGTGGAATAAGTTGACTAAATACTAAGTGCTTTTGTTTTGGCACAATACATAGTTTCTATATTGGAGTATCACAGGCAAACTTATGACTAGTTAGGAATCATTAATTTAAGATTAGGATATGTATTTCTGTGCTTATAGTCAAATGGGTGAGTGATTGAGTGTAAATGTGGACCACCAGGTGGTTTTTATGTAGTTAGTTGATGGGATGTATCAGGGAGATAAGATGTTTTCTAACAGTAGTTTTGAAGGTGATGAATGTGTCTGCTGTTCTAGAGTTTTCAGGTAGTGTTTTCCAGATTTTAGGGCCTTTGATATACAGTGGACCCCCGCATACCGGACGCATCGCATACCATACAATCCGCATACCGGACGCTTTGATCGCAAAAATTTTGCCTCGCATACCACCCAAAAACCCGCTCACCGCCCTTCGTCCGAGACGCGTCCAATGTGCGGCCTGAGCCACGCTCACATGTTCCGCCGGTGGCATTGTTTACCAGCCAGCCTCCGCGGTAACATCCAAGCATACAATCGGAACATTTCGTATTATTACAGTGTTTTTGGTGATTTTTTCTGGAAAATAAGTGACCATGGGCCCCAAGAAAGCTTCTAGTGCCAACCCTACAGCAATAAGGGTGAGAATTACTATGGAGATGAAGAAAAAGATCATTGATAAGTATGAAAGTGGAGTGCGTGTCTCCGAGCTGGCCAGGTTGTATAATAAACCCCAATCAACCATCGCTACTATTGGTGGTACAGCTGCTGCTGTACCACCGTCAGCTGCTGCTGCACTGTCAGCTGCTGCTGCACTGTCAGCTGCTGCTGCTGTCAGCTGCTGCTGCTGCTGTAGTACCGTCTGCTGCTGCTGCATCGTCTGCTGCTGCTGTCAGTCTGCTGCTGCTGTAGCCGTCTGCTGCTGCTGTAGCATCGTCTGCTGCTGCTGTAGCATCGTCTGCTGCTGCTGTAGCATCGTCTGCTGCTGCTGTAGCATCGTCTGCTGCTGCTGTAGCATCGTCTGCTGCTGCTGTAGCATCGTCTGCTGCTGCTGTAGCATCGTCTGCTGCTGCTGTAGCATCGTCTGCTGCTGCTGTAGCATCGTCTGCTGCTGCTGTAGCATCGTCTGCTGCTGCTGTAGCATCGTCTGCTGCTGCTGTAGCATCATCATCTGCTGCTGTAGCATCGTCTGCTGCTGCTGTAGCATCGTCTGCTGCTGCTGTAGCATCGTCTGTTGCTGCTGTAGCATTGTCTGTTGCTGCTGTACCACCGTCAGCTGCTGCTGCTGCTGTAGCACCGTTGTTGGTGTGGCTTATTGAGAATACCAAGAAACAATTAACCCCAAAGGATTTGCCACCCAGGATAACCCAAAAAAGTCAGTGTCATCGAAGACTGTCTAACTTATTTCCATTGGGGTCCTTAATCTTGTCTCCCAGGATGCAACCCACACCAGTCGACTAACACCCAGGTGAACAGGGAAAATGCCTGGAACTAGTGCTCATATTGGTGAATTTAGAGCCAGCAAAGGTTGGTTTGAGAGATTTAAGAATCGTAGTGGCATACACAGTGTGATAAGGCATGTTCTGGAAGAAAATACCTAACAGGACCTACAGTACTCAGGAGGAAAAGGCACTCCCAGGACACACTGTCTCATCAGTCATTGCTGCATCTTCAATAAAGGAAAGTGTCATTTATTCTTCATTTAGTAAAGTAGTACATGCACAATATATATTGTGCATGTACTACTCTACTATTGTGCATGTATCCTTCTCTTTGTGTGTAGGAAAATGTATATTTCATGTGGTAAAATTTTTTTTTTCATACTTTTGGGTGTCTTGCACGGATTAATTTGATTTCCATTATTTCTTATGGGGAAAATTCATTCGCATACCGAACATTTCGCATAACAACCAGCCCTCTTGCACGGATTAAGGTCGCTATGCGGGGGTCCACTGTACATTGAGTTTTTGTAAAGGTTTAGTCGGACACGGGGAATGTCGTAGAGATGTTTGTGTCTGGTGTTATGCCTGTGGGTCCTGTCACAACTATCAAGAAAGCATTTTAGGTCAAGGTTAATATTGGAATTTAAGGTCCTGTATATGTAGATTGCACAGTAGTAAGTGTGGATGTTCTGAACAGGGAGTAAGTTTACATCTATGAAGAGTGGGGGAGGGGGGGGAGGGTGTTGCCAGGGATGGGAATTAGTGATTATTCTTATTGCAGTTTTTTGTTTTGAGTTATTATTGGCTTTAGGTGTATTGCTGCAGTTGATCCCCAAGCACAAATAGCATAGGTGAAGTATGGATAAAAGAGTGAATGGTATAGTGTGAGAAATGCATTTTGCGGCATGTAGTATCATATCTTGGAGAGGATCCCAACTGTTTTGGGTACTTTTTTTGATATGTGTTGGATATGGGTGCTGAAATTCAGGTTGTTGTTGAGGTATAGGCCTAGGAATTTGCCCTCATTATGTCTGGCAATTAGAGTGCTGTCGATCTTAATGTTAAGTTGCGCAGCACCTGCTCTGCTACCAAACATAATATGTATAGTAGGCTTTGTCAGTGTTAAGTGTAAGTTTATTGGCTGTCATCCAAGTTGATATTTTGATCAGCTCCTCATTAACAATGGTGTTGAGGGTGGCAAGATTAGGGTGAGAGATGACATAAGTCGTGTCATCAGCAAAGAGAATGGGTTTCAGGTGTTGGGATACGTTTGGAAGATCATTGATGTAAATGAGGAAGAGCTGGGGTCCAAGGGCACTTCCCTATTGACTGAGTACAAGAAACTGCCCATTTACCAATTTCAACTACCCAATAAAGTGGTCAGAAATTGACAATTTGGCCAATTTCATGCAAATTAACCCTTTGACTGTCATAATCCCAAATCCTGAGGTGTCTCCTGGTGTCGCAAAATACAGTGGACCCTTGACCAACGCTAGAATTGTCTAATGATAAAATCGCCTAACAATGCATTTCTGCGTAAAAATATTGGCTCGACCAACGGTGAAAAACTCAGGTAACAACATTTGTTCCGAACGTGTCTGCCTCTCCGTCCAGGCTGAGTGCACCTCAGCTGTCCTGCGTTCAGCTAGTGTGCCATTGTTTACAAGCCAGGGTGTACGGTTTCACACATACATGCGATATATTTTGTATTCCATTGTTTTTAGTACTTGTAACTGCTAAATAAGCCACCATGGGCCCAAAGAAAGCTTCTAGTGCCAACCCTGTGGTAAAAATGGTGAGAAATACTATTGAAATACTATCGTACCACGGTCAGCTGTTGCTTCACCACCGTCAGCTGCTGCTGTGCCACCGTCAGTTGCTGCTGTACCACCATCAGCTGCTGCTGTTGCTGCACCACCATCAGCTGCTGCTACACCACCGTCAACTGCTGCTACACCACTGTCAGCTGCTTCTGCTGCTGCACCACCATCAGCTATACTACTCGAAGATGTGGAGAGTGTGTTGTTGGTTTGGCTTAACGAGAAACAATTACCGAGAAACAATTAACTCCAGAGGGTTAGCCATCCAGGATAACCCATAATTGAGGACTGTCTAACTTATTTCCATTGGGGTCCTTAATCTTGTCCACCAGGATGCAACCCACACCAGTCAACTAACACCCAGGTGAACAGGAAAAAATGCCTAGAACTAGTGCTCATATTGGTGAATTTAAGGCCACCAAAGGTTGGTTTGAGAGATTTAAGAATCATAGTGGCATACACAGTGTGATAAGGCATGGCAAAGCTGAAAAATTCCAACCCCAACAAGTGTTCAATAGTGACGAAACAGGCCTGTTCTGGAAGAAAATGCCAAACAGGACCTACATTACTCAGGAGGAAAAGGTATTCCCAGGACACAAGCCTATGAAAGACAGGTTAACTCTCATGTTTCGTTGTAATGCTAGTGGGGATTGCAAAGTGAAGCCTTTACTCATGTATCACTCTAAAAATCCCAGATGTTCAAGAAAAAGTGTCTCATCACTCATCAATACTCTTCAATAAAGGTAAGTGTCATTTTAGCATTTATTTATGCAGTTATTGTGCATGTCTCATTGTTTTCTTTGTAGAGAAATGTATATTTCATGAGAAAAAAAAAAAAAAAAAAAAAAAAAAAAAAGATATTTTTTAAATACTTTTGGCTGTCTGGAATGGATTAATTGGATTTCCATTATTTCTTATGGGGAAAATTAAATCAGCTGACAATAAATTCGGCTAAGGACAAGCTCTCTGGATCGAATTAACCCTTTCAGGGTCCAAGGCCAAAATCTGAAGGGGTGCCCCAGTGTCTAAGAAAAAAAAAAATTTCTTACAGAATTATAGATAATATTTTTGTGAAGGTAATAAAACAAAACAAAAAAATTCTGATCAGTACTTACCGGGATACAGCGGTGGGAAGTTGACTCAAAATGACCGGGTGGCGACAACATCAGCGACTTCCGCAAAATCGCATTTTTTTTTATTTTACGTTTTTTATACTTTTTTCTTTTCTTTTCTAATTTTTTTCTTTCTCTAATAACATCTGTGGCCTGTGAGACCAATATAACGTATATTGTATAAGTGTACACTCATTGTATTCAACACAATAACTGCACATAAAAACCACCTGGTGGTTCACACTTACTCACTCACTCACCCATTTGACTATAAGCACAGAAATACGTATCTTAATCTTAAAATAAATGATTCCTAACTAGTCACAAGTTTGCCTGTGATACTCCAATATAGAAACTATGTATTATGCCAAAACAAAAGCATTCACACTGCTAAACTCACAAACTAGTATTTAGTCACTTAGTATTTAGTCATTTAGTATTTAGTCAACTTACTCCACAATTTGTAATAATTTAGGGTTAAGAATTAATCTAAGTTTGCCCAAAATGCCTAGCCTTGCTAGGTGTTCTAGTGGCCCCCTCTGTAATTAGTATTTTATTACATGTAAACCACACAATAACCAAAATCTGTAAATCCCGCACTGTAATCCTTATAGAGAATAAACTTTGATTTAATTTGATTTGATTTATCATTATATTACTTACAAAACTTGTTTACAAGTTTATTGTAAACAAAATGATGAAAATATTAGTGCGGTTGTGTTGAATACAACGGTACCATATAGTACCATATGGTACAATGGTGCCATAGGGTGCAATGGTACATATGGTACAATGGCACATGATACAATGGTACCATATGGTAGAATATGGTAAATTTTTTTTTCCCCCCTTATCAGTCTTGGGGTTTAATTTGGGAAAGGGGGCCCGAAATCCCCCGAGGGGTGGGAGTAAGCTTCCTTGCCGCCAGGCCGATGAACAAAGCTATTTTTTTTCCCCACAATCCCACCCGGGAATCAGTTTTTCTTTTGTGTGCACACTGACCACCCAGACCCTTCTCCCCAGATGTGGCCTACCAGCCTTCTCTTTAAATTTTTTAAATTTTTGGCGCCCGGCAAAAAGAAAATTTTTTTAGGGGGTTTAATTTTTTAAAAAAAAAAAATTTCAATTGGGAAAAACCCCTAAAAGAAAAAGTAAAAAGATTTTTGGGAAAACCCCAAGTTTCCTGAAAAAGGGTTTTAATTTTTCCGGTTTAATTTTTTAAAAAAAAGTCCTTTTTTTATTTGAAAAAAAAAAAAAAAAAAAAAAAATTTTCAAAAAAAATAAAAAATGATAGAAAAAATCCTTCCCAAAAATGTTTTTTAATGACCACCCTTAAAAATTTTTTTTAAAAAAAAATTTTATTTAAAAATTTTTGTTTGGGAAAAGCCCCCCTTCTGTTCTTTGAAGGTTTGGCAAACCTCTTTTATTTCCCAAATTCAAACCCAATTTTGCTTTTAACCAGGCCCTATTTTTCAATTTTTTTAATTCAAAATTGTTCCAGTTCCCAAAAACCAAAAAAACCTAATTTTTTTGGGGGAACCTTTTGGGTTTCTTCAATTGGTGCAAACTGCCCGTTTCCCAAATTTCACCCCACTTTTTTTTAAGTGGGTCCGGGGGTTACAGTCCCCCTTTTATTTTTCAAAAAAAAACAAATTAAAAATAAAACCCAATTAAAAAAATTTTTTCCAAATTTTAAAACAATTTTTTTTTTTTTTTCCTTTTTTTTTTTTTCTAAAATAAACTTTTTTTCAACATTTTCATTTTTTTTCATTTCTCACCCTCTTAATTTTAAAAATTTTTTCTTTGCTTTTCTATTTTTAAAATTTTATTTAAAAAAAAAACAAATAATAAAATTAAAAAACTTTTAAAAACATAAAAACTATTTTTCATTGTAATAGTTATAAATAATTTAAAAACCTTTTAATTTGCATATTTAAATTTTTCTAAATTTTAAATTTATTAATTAACTTTAAATTATTTACTTTTAAAATTTTCCTTAAAAATCAAATATTTTACTTTTAAAATCCCATTTAAAATTTCTTTTTTTCTTTAAAATTAAAACCCAAATTTTAAAAATTTTTTTTCCTATTTTCTACTATATTTTTCCATTTTTCAAATATATTTCTTAAAAAAACAAATATAACCATAAAAAAACCTTTTTTCAAAAAAAACCTTAAAAAATTCTTTTAAAATCAAAAAAACATTTTTTTTTATTTTTTCATTTTTAAAATTTTTTAAAAAAAGTTTTTAAAATTCAAATTTAAAAACAAAAATTTCTTAAAAATTTTCCTATAATTTTTTCTTATTTAAAAAATTTAATTTAAACTTTTAATACTATATTTTAAAACAAAAAAAACATATATATATATATACATTATATATATATATATAAAATTTATATATATATATATATATATAATATATATATATTTTAAAATTTTAAAATAGTTGATTAGAACAGCAACCACCCGGGGGGTTACCGTCCTCCAAGTGAGTGTAAAAGCCTGTGATTGTTTTACTGATGGTGGATTCTGATTCTTTTGTCTGTAAAAAAATGTTGCAAGATTACGGCATGTCACTACTTCTACTTACACTTAGGCCCACACTAAAACATACTTGAAAATTTTTTTACACATTTCCCCCGGGTTTTCTTTGTTTTTTATCTTAATAGTTTTTGGGTCATTAATTTTTTTTTTATATCCAGGGGGAAGTGGAATAAGAATCTTTCCCCCTAAGCCATGCGTGTTGTAAAAGTCAACAAAAATCCCCGGGAAAAAAATGGGCTAAAAAACCCCTTTTCCTGAAAGATTTTAAAAAAAAAGAAAAAAATTGTAAAATTTTGGGAAAACCCGAATGGCTTTGGATGTTGTGAATGATAAAAAAAGAGATGATTGTGGATGTTATGAATGAGAAAAAGGGCTGGATGTCCTGGCTTTAAAGTGAAACAAAGCTAAAGGGGGGTGGGAAAAGTTTCAGTGGAGAGGAATAAATGGGATTAGGTCGGGGTTTCAAATGGGTTTTGACTAAAAAAGGGGTAGCAATAATGTTGAAGGAAAAGCTTTTCAGGGAAAAGAGGGACAAAAAAATGTGTTAATTAAAGGGATTATGTGGAAAAAAATAAAGATTGGATGTGAAAAGTGGGTTATAAAAAACGTGTTGCCCTGGAAAAGAAATTTGAGGAGAAAAATTTTTTGGGGGAAATGTTGAGTGAATTTTGGGGGAGTTTTGAATCAAGGGGGGAAGTAATGAGGGGTTTGGGGGATTTCAATGCAAAAGTGGGTAAAAATTTATGGAAGGGTAGTAGATAAAATTTGGGGGTTTCCCGGGGGAAAAATTTAAAAAGGGGGGCCTTTAATTGAGAAAATTTAAAAAGAAATTTAAAAAAGTAATCCCTTATTTTATGAAAAAGGATAAATAAATATAAAAGGTATGATGTATACTTGGAAAGTAGTTTATTAGTTTTGTATTGGTGGATAAAAGGTTGAGGGGTGGCTCCAGGATGTACATTGTTTATAGAGGGCCCGATATTGGGATCATTATTTAGTTGTTTACAGTTAAGAAAGGGGTGATGGGAAAAGAGGAAAGGGGGCCCAAAACAAGTAAGGGGGAGGTAAAAAGTGTAAAAATAAGGGGAAGGAAGTTGGGTGGGGATAAAAACATTTTTGGCAAAAAAGGTGGGGGGGGTCAAAGATGAGTAGTGGGGGTTAAGAGGGGTTTTGGAATATTTTTAAAAAATCCCCAGTATTAGAATGTGGGGGAAAAAGTTTGTGGTTATAGGAGGGTGGGGCAGGAGGAAAAAAAGGAGTGATTGGTGGAATGATGAAAAAAAAGGGGTTGTGATAAAAAAAAAAAGGAAAGCTTATAGAGGTTTTACAAAGCAAAGTGTTATAAAAACCAAGTATATGGAGAAAAAAAAGGTAAAGAGGGGTTTGAGAGAGTGCAAAGGAGGCAGATGATAGGGGGAAAAGGCACTGTAAAGAAATTTTAATGAAAATAAAAAAATTTTGGAGTGAGTTAAACAATTTAAAAAAGCCTAGGGAAATTAGGGGTTTGCCATTTAAAAACAAGTGGGGGATTTTAGTAGATGGGAGATAGGTATTGGGGTAGATGGGAGAATATTTTGGGGAACTTTTAAATTTTAAAGGGAAAAAGAAACAGAGGAAATTTTCATGCACGGGTAAAGGGAGGTATACCATCTTTTGGGGGGTGAAAGAGGGAAATTGAAAGTGGGGGAGATCGTGAGGCATTCGTAAAATAAAAGGGGGGTAAAGCGGCGGGAAAGTGGGATCATGACAGAAATGTTAAAAAAAAAAGGGAATAGTGTTGGATGGTTGGTACTTTTTTTTTAAAAAAATGTATAAAGGGGGAAAAATTCCCAAAGGGGATTGTGAAACATGTATATTTTAAAAAGGGGAAAGGGGGACAAAAGACTGAAAAAATTTTATAGGGGAATAAGCTTACTGAGATACCCAGGAAAATTGGTGGGGTTATAATTGAAAGAATTAGAGGTAAGACAGAATGTGGCAACGGATGAGCAGGGGGTTTTTTAAATTTGGGTAGGGGTTTTAAGATCAGGTTTTTACATTAAGGGCATATATGTAGACAGTTTTTTTAAAATAAAGATGGGGAAGTTTTATTGCATTTATGGATTTAAAAAAACTTTGATAAGTGGATAAAAGGACAATGTAGATGTTGAAAGGGTATATGGAATAGGTGGTAATTATTAAATGCTGAAAAAGGTTTTTATGAGGATAAGTGAGGCTCAGGTTAGGGGTGGAAAAGGGGGGAAAAGAATTTCCCGGAAAAAGTGGGTCTTAGACGGGGGTTTGTAATGCCCCACCATGGTTTTTTTAATATTTTAAAAGAGGGGGTTGAAAAGGAAAGTAAATGCTAGGGTGTTTGGGAGGGGGGGGAATTAAATTATGGGAATCAAATTCAAAAGGGGAAATTTGACACAGTTACTTTTTGCTGATGATACTGTGAGGGAATTACAAAAAAAAATTTTAAAGGTTAGTGGATGAGTTTGGGAATGTGTGTAAGGTAAAAAGTTGAAAGTGAACATAAAAAAAAGAGTAAGGTGATAAAATTGTCAAATGTTTTGGGGAAAAGAAAAATTGGATATCAAATTGGGGGGGGAGGGGGAAAAGGGTAAATTTTTTCCCAGATACTTGGGGTTGGCGTGTCGGGATGGTTTATGAAGGATGAGGTTAATCATAAATTGATGGGGAAAAAAAGGGGTGAGTGGTGCGTTGAGGTATATGGGGAGTAAAAAAACGTTATCTAGGAGGCAAAAAAAATTATGTTGAAAGTATAGTAAGTCCAACACTCTTATATGGGTGTGAAGCTTGGGTGGTAAATGAAAGGGAAAAACGGTTGGAGGCAGTGGAGATGTCCTGTTTAAGGGAAAGTTGGTGTAAAAAATTTTGAAAATTAGTGTGGGTTTGGGAAAAAGGTGGGGGTTTTAAAAAGTATTAGTCAGGGGCAGAGGGGGTTGTTGAGGTGGTTTGGTCATTTAGAAAGAATGGATCAAGGGGGGAATGACAGGGAAAGCATATAAATCTATGGGGGAAAGGGAGGAGAGGCGGGGTAGGGGGGGGGTCCTCAAAAGGGTTGGGAAAGGGGGGGAAAAAGGGGGTTTTGGGAGGTAAGGGGCTTGGATTTCCCGGCAGCGGGGTGGCGTGTTAGATGGGAGTGAATGGAGAAAATGGTACTTGGGACCTGACGATCTGTTGGAGTGTGAGCAGGGTAATTTTTAGTGAGGGATTCGGGAAAAACCGGTTTTTTTTCATAAAAATTGGACTTGAGTCCTGGAAATGGGAATCAATGCCTGTTTTTAAAGGGGGGGAGTTTGGGATATTGGCAGTTTGGAGGGATATGTTGTGTATCTTTAAAATTTCCTTCCCTAGCTGTTGTTTTCCCTAAGGCACCTTTTAAAAACAGTGATAATGTTAAAATGTTTTGAAAGTGTTGAATTTTGATAAAAAATTTTTTTTTGGGGTTTTTCTTTCTTTTTTGGGTCCCCCCCTGCCTCGGTGGGAGGGGGCCCCATTTTAAAAAAAATATATATATAAAATTATATATATATATATATTATTTTTTTTTTTTTTCAAAAAAAGGGTGATGTCTCCCAGGGAATTTTGAAAAAAGAAAAAACCCCCAAAAAAATACTTTATTTTTAATTTTCTCCCACCTTTACATTTTTTTAAGGTGCTCAAATTTTCAGTTTAAAAAAACTTTTTATATATATATATATATATATATATATATATATATTATATATATATATATATTATATATATATTTTTATATATAAAATTATATATATATATATATATATATTTTTTTTAAAAAAGGGGGTTCCCCCACGAGGCGGGGTGAAAAAAAAAAAAAATCCCAAAAGAAAATTTTTAAACTTTTTCCAACACTTTCACCACACTCACATTATAAATGTTTTTTGCAGGGTGCTCAGAAACAAAAACAAGAAATATATGAAAGAGATACACCTATCCCCCCAAAATGAAACCCCCCCAAGCCCCCCTTTAAAGTGCGGGCTTTTTTTCCCCTTTTTGGACTCAAGCCCGGGCTTTTGAAAAAAAACCCGGTTTTTTTTTGAACCCCTTCACTAAATTTTTCCCCTCTCACACTCAACAGTCGTCGGGTCCCAAATTCTCTCCATTCCTCCTATCTAACAGCTCCCCCAGCGACAAGTCAACCCCCTTACCCAAAAAACCCCCTTTTACCCCTTTCCAACCCTTTCGGGCCGACCCCTCCCCCCTTTTCCCTTCCCCCATGTTTATATGCTTTCATTTATTCTACTTTGATCCATTCTCTCTAAATGACCAAACCACCTCAACAACCCCCCTTCCCCTCTTTTAAACTTTTTTTAACTCCACCTTCTCCCCTTCCCCACTCCGAATTTTTTCTAAAATTTTACACCCCCCGCTTGCCCCTGGGGCAGGACATCTCCCTGCCCCCCAACCTCTCCTCGCTGCTGCATTTTTCCAAAACATCCCTATAAAGTGGTTAGTACTACTATACTTTCCTTACATTCCTTTTCCCCATAAATAATTTTTATTTTCCCCAAAATACCTCCCACCCCTCACCTTTTTCCCCCATCAATTCTTGATTAACCTCATCCTTTATAAATCCATCCCCGAAACCTTAACTCCCAAGTATCTTCTTTCCCTTTTTCCCCCTCCCCCTCCCCAATTTTATCCCAATTTTTTTTTTATCTAAATCATTTTATACCCTCATCCCCTTTCTCTTTTCTATTTCTTTTTAAATTTCTCCCTTTTCACATTCTAAACTCATCCACTAACCTTTGTTTTTCTTTAGAATCTCCCATAAGCACAGTTCATCGGGAAAAAAAAGCCAATTTTCAATTTCCCTTGAATTGATTCCCCTAATTTTCCCAACACCTAGCATTTCTTTTTTACAACCCCCCTCTATAAATATTTTAAAAAACCATGGTGACATTAAAATCCCCGTCTAAGACCACTTTTTCCGGGGGTATTCTCCCTCCCCTTCTAAAACCCCCAATTTTAGCCTCCCAATCCTTTTTAAAAAGCTCTTTGTTTAAGAAAACCCCCTATTCCCTATACTTGCAACATCACCACATTGCTCCTCTATCCACTCTATCCCTTAGCCTTTTTTTAAAACCATAAAAAGCAATAAAAAATTTCCTTTTTCAAAAACTGTTCCCTATATGTTTCAAATTTTAAAAACTTATCTACACATCCCCCACCCACTCGAAGCCTCCCTTGCTAGATCAATTCTACTTTTGTCTTCCTTAATTCTTCCCAAAATTTTTTAATTTCTAGGGATCTCCCGTAAAATTTTCCCCTATAATTTTTTCAATTTTTTTGTCCCCTTTCCTTTTAAAAGGGGCTATTTACTCCCCAATCCCCCAGGGACCTTCCCTTTCTTTTATTTAAAAAAAAGTACCAACCAAATCCAACACTTTCCCCCCGCTTTTAACATTTTTTGTCTTTATCCCCTCAGTTCCCGGGTGCTTTCCCCCATTCTCTAATTCCTCCCTCCTCCCCCCACTTACATTCTGCCCCCTTCACTCCTAAAAAATGGTATCCCCCTAGCCAGTGTGAAAAACCCCCCTTTTTCAAAAATTTAAAAATTCCTCAAAATATTCCCCTTTTTCTACCCCAATACCTCCCTCTTTTCCCCCTCTACTTCCCCCACTCTGTTTTTTAAAAAACAAAACCATACTTTCCCACCAAAATTGGGTTTTAATTCCCCCAAAAAATTTTTTATTTTTTATTTAAAAAATTTTTTTGGAAATCCTCTCCCACTCTTTCATCATTCTCCCCACCCCTCACCCTCTCTTACCTTTTTTTTTACTCTCCATATCTCTTCTCTTCTTATAACACTTCCTTTTTAAAACCTCTAAAGCTTCCTTTTTTTCTTTTTTCCCCCACCCTTTAAATTCATCATTCCCCCAATCACTCCCCTTTCCTCCTGCCCCACCCCCCTAAACCTTCTTCTGCCCACATTCTAATGCATTTTTAACTTTTCCCCCCTCTTAACCCCCCCCATCCTTTTCCCAACCTTTCTGCCAATAATTAAAAATCTACTTGAACTTCCTCCCTTGGGTTTTTACCTTTCCCCCCCCCCTTACTTTTTTTCCCCCTTCCCCTTTCTATCACCTCTTACTCTAACTGCTTCAACAAATAATGATTTTGATCCTTAGGTTTCCCCCTATAAACATGCCATTCCCGGGGCCCCACCCATCAACCTTTTTTCCATAATACCAAAACTAACAAACTCTTTATTCATCCACATCATCCTTTATTTTATTTATCCTTCTTTAAAATATGTATTTATTACCAAAATTTTTTTTGGGTCAATTAAAAGGGTTCCCCAACCCCTTTACCTATTTTAAAATTTTCCCACTCCCCCTCCCTTTTTTTACCCCGATTGAAAAACCCCCCCCTTTTCTCTCACTTTATTCAAAAATCCCCCCGCATTCCTCAACATTTTCCCCGAAACTCTCTCTCTCCTCAAACCCCTCTTCTCCAGGTGCATACCAAAAAAACCAAAACCCCCTTTTCAACAATCTTTTTTTCCATAATCCCCCTTTAATTTAACCCTTTTAGTTTTTTCCCCGCCATAAACTTATCCTTCCCAAAATTTTCTCTCCTTCTTTAGCTCAACTTTTTGGGGCCCCCGATAATCCCATTTTTCCCTCCTTGGAAAATCTACCCCCTTCAGCTTTGTTTTATAAAACCCGGACATCCATTTCTTCTCATTCATAACATCCACAATCATCTTTTTCTTATCTTTGCACAACATCCCCGCACATTCAGACCCACTTTTACAATTTTTTTTTCTTATTCTTTTTGTAATCTTTGAAAAAATTACTAGCCCATTGTTCGGGATTTTAGTTGACTTTTACAACACGCTTTTAAACACGGAGGAAAGATTCTTATTCCCCTTCCCCATGGATATAAAAGGAAAAATTTAAAAAGACCAAGAATAATTAAAATAAAATCAAAGAAAACTCAGATGGTTGTATAAATAAATGTGTACATGTATGTATTTACCCCAATGTAATTTAAAATAACAAAGGGGAACCCTTTCTTTTCATTTTATGGACAGACAAGCTTTTAAAAATCACTGTCATGTAAAAAAAATTACAGGCTTTAGTTTTCACTCATTGGGGGCAGTAAAAGCCTCCCGGGTGGTTGCTGTCTCCAATAAATATATATATATATATATATAAATATATATTTTATATATATATATATATATATTATAAAAAATATATATTATAAATATATATATATATAATATATATATATATATATATATAATTTTTTAAAATTTTTTTTTTAAAATATTAAATAAAAAAAAAAAAAATAAAAAAAATATTTATATATTAAATTTATTAAATTATAAAAATTTTAATTAAATAAAATTAAAAATAAAATATAAAATATTATATTAAAAATATATCCTTTTTAATAATTTTTAATTTAATAAAACATATATAAAAATAAGGGTTTTAAACCTTATAAATATTATTATAAATTATAATAATTATTAAAATTATTTTATTTTTTAATAAATTAAAAATTTTATTTATTTTAATTTTTTCCCCATAATTTATATTTTATTAAAATTTTATATTTTTAAATAAAAATAAAAATTTATTTATAATATTTTATTAAATATTTTAATTTATAATTTTTATAAAATTTATAATTATAAAATTTATTTTTTAAATTTTTATTTAAATTAAATATAATTTTATATATTATACATTTAATACCTGGCCCCGAATTTTGTTTTTACTCCCCAAGGGGGCAACAAAATAATTTTTTCCCCACAATTTTTGAAATTTTAAAAAAATTAAACCGGGCAAAAACCCCAAAAAATATTGAAAAAAAATTTTTTTACCCCCTAAATGTTAATTTTTCACAAACTTTTAAAACCCCTCACCTTGCCCTTTTTCTTTATTAAACTTTTATTAAAATTAAACCCTTAACCTTTTGCAATTTTTTAAAAAATCCCCTTCCAAGGACTTAATTTAAAAAATCCTTTTTTCTTTTTAATTTATTCCCCTTTTAATCCCCCCCCAAAACCTTTGGAATTTTTTTCCTTTACAACCCCCAAAAAATTTTCCCCTGGTCTTACCTCCCTTTTAAGACCCCTTTCCAAAAAAAACTTCTTTCTTAAAACACCAACCCGACCCACTACCTTTATAAAATTTTTCCCATTTAAAAAAATTTCCCTTAACCCAAAATTGCCACATTTCCCCTTTTAATCTTTAATAGGGCCTTTTCTAAAAACCATAAGGTTTTAAAAACCCCTTTTAAAACTTTTCTTAATTTCCATATTTAATTCCACCCTTTTTCCCCATTCCCCCCTTAAAACCCCCTTTCTTAAACCCATTTGGGCATTAATTTTTCAAAAAAATTATTAATAAAAAAATATTATTATTTATATTTACCTTAATTTTTAAAAATAAAAAATTACAATTTTAAAGTAATTTTTAATAATATTTAAAAATTTCCATAAATTTATTTATTTAAAAATTATTATAATTTTATTAAATTTAATTATATTATACATAAAATATATATAAATTAAATTAAATTTTAAATAAATTAAAATAAATTTTACAATTATTTTTTATATAATTTTATAATAAAAATAAAATTATATAATTTAATTGTTAAAATAAAATTGAATAAATAAAAATAAATATATGTAAATATTTAATAAAAAAAAATTGGATATAAATTAATATAAAATAATTTTTATATATTATGTAATATTTATAAATATTAATATAAATTTAAAAAAATTTATTAAATTTTATTTAATAAAAATTTATTTAAAAAAAATTATAAAATATAAATTTAAAAACTTTATATTTTAAAATTTTAAATAAAAATTAACATAATATTTTTTAAAATTTTTAAATATTATAAAATTATTAAATTAAAATTATATTAATAAAAAAAAAAATTTTAATTAAAAATTTTATTTTTATTTAAAAATATAAAATAAATAATAAATATAAAATTATAAAAAATAAATTATTAAAATTAAAATAAAATTTTAAAATTTAATTTAAAAATTTTTAATAAAAATAATAAATTAAAATATTTTATTAAAATTTTAAAATTTATAAAATTAAATTATTTTATATATATTAAAAAATTAAATATTTATTTAAAAATTTAATATTATTTAATATTTTATTTATAATATATATTTTAATTTTATTTAAATTAAAAAATATAATTTATTTAAATAATATAAAGTATTTATTTTCTTTTTTATTTTTTTTTTTTTTTTAATTTTTAATTTATTAAAAAAAAAAAAAAAATATATATATATATATATATATATATATATATACATTTTAAAAGGGGGTGGGAAAATTTTTTCAAAATTAAATAAATTTTCGTTTTTTGTAAGAAGGGACTAAAAAAAAAATTGGGATATAAAAGGGGGGAAGATGGAAGAAGTCAATGTTTTTAGATACTTGGGAGTTGACGTGTCAGCGGATGGATTTATGAAGGATGAGGTTAATCATAAATTGATGGGGGAAAAAAGGTGAGTGGTGCATTGAGGTATATGTGGAGTCAAAAACGTTATCTATGGGGGCAAAAAAGGGAATGTATAAAAGTATAGTAGTACCAACACTTTTATATGGGTGTGAAGCTTGGGTGGTAAATGCACCCGAGAGCGTTGGAGGCAGTGAGATGTCCTGTTTAAGGGCAATGTTTTGGAAATATTATGCAGAAATTGGTGTGGAAATTGGGAAGGTTTGGATAATAAAAGTATTAGTCAGAGTTCAGAAGGGTTGTTGAGGTGGTTTGGTCATTTAGAGAGAATGGATCAAGTAGAATGACAGGGAAAAGCATATAAATCTATAGGAAGGAAGGGGGGGAATGCCCAAAGGTTGGAGAGAGGGGTAAAGGAGGTTTTGGGGAGGGCTTGGATTTCAGCAAGCTGCTGGCGGAGATAGGAGTGAAGGGAGAGAATGGTACTGGACCTGTCTGTTGGAGTGTGAGCAGGGTAATATTTAGTGAAGGATTCAGAACGTTATTTTCATATAGTGGACTTGAGTCCTGGAAATGGAAAGTACTGTGCACTTTAAAGGAGGAGTTTGAGGATATTGCAGTTGGGAAAGGATATTTGTATCCTATGTATGCTTCTAGACTGTTGTATTCTGGGGCCCCTCTGCAAAAGCAGTGATAATGGGGAGTGTGGTGAAAGTGGATGATGAAAGTATTTTCTTTTTGGGATTTTCTTTCTTTTTTTGGGTCCCCCTGCCTCGGTGGGGGCACATTTGTTGAAAAAAAAAAAAAAAAAAAATATATATATATATATATATATATATATATATACATATATTCTCCATGGGGAAGTGGAGCAGAATTCTTCCTCCGTAAGCCATGCGTGTTGTAAGAGGCGACTAAAATGCCGGGAGCAAGGGGCTGGTAACCTCTTCTCCTGTATATATTACTAAATGTAAAAGGAGAAACTTTCGTTTTTCCTTTTGGGCCACCCCGCCTCGGTGGGATACGGCCGGTGTGTTGAAAGAAAGAAAGATATATATACATGGCCGAAACAGTCAAAGGGTTAAAAAAAATTTGTCAATTTCAAAACAGGGTTCAGAATGAACAACGCAGACATTTCTGGCACTAAAATAACATTTTCTCTGTTCATCAGTCACGTCTCTAGGCCCCTGTTATAATGCTCTTGCTTTCTATTTTGAATTTTTATTCACACAAAAAATAGAAGATTTACTTTTATGCAGACTACTGCAATATTGTAATAATTGTATAAATAACGTCAACCCATTTATGACTGCGTATTAGAATGGCTAGTTGGACATTTGTCGACTCTTGAACATCGGCGAAAATCGAACATTTCTGCCACTTTGAGCTCCATTTCAAGATACTTTTCGTAGTAAAACCAATCAAAATCACTTCTATTCCTATAATATGTTTTCACTTCTATCAAATGAGACCACGAAAACAAGAATACAACCATAAATACTATACGAAAATACACCTCAAAGTCGACATTTTAATAAAAAAAACACGGTCAGTTTTTTTTTTCTCATTATACACTGCGTGCTGCAGGATTTTTTTTTTATACTGTGTACACTGACCACACAGACCCATTCTCTCACATGTGGGCCTACCAGCTTTCTCCTGCTTGATTTGAAGCTGCTAGAATTTTTGAGTATATATACGTGAAACACATTGGCTCGTAAGACGTATATATACGACCAAAACTATCAAAGGGTTAATATTTTCAAAGAGAAGCACTAAACCCATTAGGCCACAATAAACCTATCATTTCATTTCTTCACCCCCCCCTTCATTCTTTCCATTGTATAATATTTTTTTTTAGGGCACGATGGTGAATGCTTCCCTTTTTTGGATGATACGAGTGTGGGATCACGTACTCACAGAATCGGAGTTTGATGTTTTTGAGTAGGCAGCAGGCCATGTAGATTGACCTTTGCTTATTTCTGCCTATTTTATAACAACAGTTTACATTTTACTCCAGCCAAGATGAGTAATAAGGCATGTGGTGATGTAAATACTAAGAGGAAGACAATTACCTTAGAAATAAAAATTATTATTATAAGGCATTCTGAGACTGGTGAAAAGATAAGTTGCACCAGTCTCACTACAGATGCTTCTATGGGGTATAGTATGAGATGACTTTCTAGTTTTCTACAGGGAATGAAAGTAATAGCAGTGAGGGCCCTATGGAAAGAGACATTTATCACTGAATGTAATAAAGGGACTGTATATTCACATTCATGCAACAGATTGAAAATTTCAATATGAGTCAGTAACTGTGTTTACTACCAATTATTTGTGGTATACATTACTTTGGTCTTGGCAAACAACTCTTAAATTAATATCAACTTTAGGATTAGATTAAATCTGAAAGGGGCTCAATGAATTTCCCACAGCAAAATATCTATCTGTACATTCTTATGAATGCCAATATTAACAAGATTAGGATGATATTTAAGAAAAATGGTCTGAAACAAAAAATGAGCACAACCCTGAACAGAAATTTATTAATAAGAAGACATAAATTTGTACTATTCGCAGTTTCTTAATTTGCTAGACCCTAGGAATGTAGCCCAGTGAATCTGGGTATCTGGCTATCATTGCTCCATGAGGAAAAGACAGATTTCATAAGCAAAAGGCTCACAGTTACAGAATTCAGAGAATGTACATATAGTTTCCAGAAATTTTACATTAGGTCAGGTGAGAAGGAAACCAATTTCTGAAATAGGTTATGGGCTTTCTGTATGCATAACCACATACCACATATCTCTATATAAACATTGTATCATGCAGAAATTTATCTTTGTCGTGTCTCTTTTATATAGCCAAACTAGAAATACTGTTAGGAACTAAGACTAGATCTCATGAGGTTTCACTATACGAGTGTAAATATCAGAGTAACACTTATAAGATAGGCAAGATATCAATTTTAAAAAGAAATGTATATCATTAGAGCTATGATAAAATGAAAAAAAAAAAAATTCTGCCATATAATATGGAGCCATACATGGCAATTGAATATACGTACCTTTGTAGAGTATATATTACTTACATGTCACTTAAACGTAATACAGGCATACATTGCTAATATGGCACTTCGCTTTAGAGTGCTTCGCTAACAAGGCGCTTTCCAATTATGTTCATGTTAATTATTTTTGGCGGTGATGTGCACTTCAGTCGACAAGTGCCATTATTTTTACTTTTGCATCGTTTTTTTTAGGCTTAGCGCTAATGCCACTTAATAAACGGTAATATAAACATGATATTCTTTTACTTACACTGGCAAGTGAAAAAAGGAGGCTGAAATTAACTTTACAGCAGTGGTCTGGAACCTAACCTACCATATAAGTAAGGTATGTCTGTACAGAAATAGCAAATTTATTACTAAACTGATGAGAAATGACTGATGTTAAAAAACTACTGTAACAGATTGCAACCAGAATAAATCTTTACAGTAGACAAGAGAAAAGAACATTTAATTAACATGAAGAATAGGGGTTTACTTGTATGTGCTGTACTGGTTCTCTGTGAAGGCAAGAATTGAACTTTCTCTTTATTAACATTTTTAAGTTATTAAGTTTAAAGAACCGAAATATCTTGCTGACATACTTGTACCTCTTACATCGGGTTCAGGATTGCTTCAGCAAACTGCTGGGGATTGTTTTAGACTGATCGAGCCTCAGGCTGTTGGGAAAAAATCATTTGTAGAAAGAGCCTTTTTTTTTTACATAGCTCCTAGATTATTCAACAGATTGCCAGCACCTCTTAAGAGTCACGAATCAGTTCATGCTTTTAAGTCTCAGTTGAGAGAAAGTCTCATTTCTACACTTACGATCATCAGGATCATACTGTCACTTATGAATATTAACTCTAGTATTTCTTCCTGATCACTCTTGTTGCATTTATTGCTTGGTGTGAATGCTTGTGACTTTCTTGAAAGAATATGTCATTCAAGAATAACAAAATTCCAAATTATTATTATACATCATATGAAGGAAAGGATGAATGTATTTGTGACTATGGTTATGTGGTAGCAATAAGAGTATTGTATATGGTACTTCAACACCTATAATGACTGGGTATGGAAAGAGATTACTGCCAAGATGGAGGAACAAATGGGTGTATTACACGTAAAAAATTTATTCAATAATGATAAAAAAATCAACAAGCAAACTGAAATCATGTTATCCAGAGAAGCTTGAGCAGACACCAACTTGTTCTGTGGCCGAGCCAGAAACAGATTACAACCACAAATCTAAAGTAATCATTAACACATGGTGACCATCCAGGCTTTATGGAACTCAAAGCACTGCATATAAACTATATGTACCACACAGTCTTGAAACAAGTGGAAGTGTTCAGCTTACAACTGAAACTATCAGTGGCAAGATGTGTTGGAAAGTAGTATTTCACCTGTTGCCCATGTTCATCTAGCAGTAAACAGATGCCTAGGAGTTGGTTGAATATTTGAGTTTTATCCTGGGTAAGAGAACCAAAGGTCCTCAACATAAATAAGTTACACTGCTTGATTTTCTAGGGTTGTCCCGAGTTATTAATCCAGAGAAAGGCTTTGTCAAACAAATTAGTACAAACCTTTAGACAAAGTAGATAATGAGTCTGGTTCAGGGCATTTATCAAGAAAAGCTTTTCATATTTGTCTATATTTAACTGGTAATCACAAAATATAAAGTAAACAAGCAAATGAGCATCAAAGTTATAAACCAAATTATAAAAAAAATATAAAATTAAGCACTAAACCTGAGAGCATCAAACCAATTTAAAAATACCTTAATTTCTTTAACAAGGAGCTGTTCTGCTTAAATTTAAAACTTACTAATACTGTACCTGTTTTAACAATGAACTATTGTTTGCAAATATAACTTATCAGTTTATATATCAAAACTGAGATTAACACAACATTAACCAAGAGAAAGAAGTCTTTGTCAACTGTATTCAGGTTTAGTGTGTAACTTTCATTATTTGTTTGAACTGTTTAACAATAGGCATATTGAAGTATAAAAACACTTTACTCAAGTTTATAAACACATTCTTTCAATTACTTAAATAATCATGAAATTTGTTTCTTAGAAAGAACAGCTTCCATTCCTTATAAATATACACAATTTCAATTTATATATATAATGTGAACTATATAATGTAGATAATTATTTTTGTAGGGATTTCTCTCCCTGTTAGAATGACTTTTTCCCACGTTGTGGAAAGAATTCTTCTTTGAGATAGTTAAAGAATGAGAGTAATCCGTATCTCTTGCCTTTTTTGTTGAAGTATCCTGTGACAAAATCATCATCATCTGAAAAAAACAAGGTTGTAATGTTTCTTAACAGTACTGGTTACCTGATTAGCTAAAGTTTACAGTCACTTTGACAATTACCAAGTTATAAATGTGACTGACATACAACGTTCATCAAAATTAGGAGCGGTGATCACAAGAAAACTGTTCCTCAATCACCCATTAATCACATCTGCCTACAGGTGCTAGAATGTAAACAACTGCACATACCTATTGTTATTTCACAGTAACTATTTGAAATTATTTGCTTATGCTAAGAAATAGCAAAGACAAGAAGAGCAGAAAGGAAGCATAGCCTGAATATATAGAGCCAGTTTGATACTGCTTAAAAGATTCCAATTAGGATCACTGAATCAATTTAAAGTATTGATATTTACTTAAAACTGTACTATTTTCATTTAGCTAAATCTCTTTTGTATTACTGCACACTTAAAACTGTACTACTGTTCACTTAACTATCTCACTTTTGCACATTTGAAAAAAAAAAATCCTACTTAATAACCTATACCGTTCTTCAGTATTCTGCAAGTATGAGGATTAGTCTGCCCTAAATGCACCACACGCTAGTGGCTTTCTTTTGTGCTAGCAATATTTTATTATAAGTACATTTTGTATACTGCAGAAAGTAATAAAGTTGTTTTGTTTAGACAGAAAAGAAAACAAAGGGGAAGAGCAGAAAAGTGGTACAGAATTATCAAACTGGAAGAGATAATTGAAATAAACTTTATACCCAGGTACTTAAAAGCCAACTGCTGTTGCACTTCGCAGGCAACCTCTTTCAAGAGTGCCACGACAAACTGTTTCACTAATTAAAGATAAAGATAAGATTTTATTTCTTTGCAATGTTTACAATGTGCGATTACAATTTAGATTTGTTAAGTATAAAGAAAGCCACTATCATGCCGGGGTATTTTGGGCAGACTAAACCTAATGCTCACAGATTACTTAATACTAGTGATTTTGAGAGGAGTAAATTTTTACTATACCGCAGGGCCCTGCTTTACAGCGTTTTTAATTACAGCGTTCCGCTAATACGGACATTTCAAATTATGACCAAAACTCTCTATACGGCTTCCCCGCCTGATTTTCCAATACGGTCACCACGAGCCACCCGGTTTGTTTAGATTCTCTGTGAGCACGACTCTCCATTATGTCTGGAAACTTTCCAAAATATCAAGAAGTTATTTCATATTTTATATATACAGACGAAAATCGGTATGCGGGTTTTTAATCGGTATGCGGGGCAAAAATTTTGCGATAAAAGTAATCGTTATGCGGAAAAATCGCTATGCGATGCCATCGTTATGCGGGGGTCCACTGTATTCTGATAATTATACTTATGTGTCCCTGTACTTAAATAACCTTACACACTGTGCTGGCATGCAGGTACATATTAAAATCACTAAGAGTGTCTTATTAGTCATGAAGATGCCATATTAATAATGATACTAATAATAACACAATAATAATCACTCTGATGCGCATTAACCCTTAAACTGTCCAAACGTAGATCTACGTTTTTTCAACATTTGAAAGTATGTAAAAAAGTAGATCTTTTCTTTTTTTACATTTGAAAAAAGTGTAAAAAAACTTTGATCTATGTTTTTTTATTGATGATGAAAGTTAAGACACTTGTGCAACATCTGGTTATCTTTATTGTAGATGTTTCGCCATCCAGTGGCTTTATCAATACAGATTCTTGGACATAATAAGAAATCACAAGTTTTTTTTTTTTGTTACACAGTATTTGAAAATATGTAAAAAAACATAGGTCTACTTTTGGAGCACTAAGCATGTGAACATAGATCTGCTTGGACAGTAAGGATTAACTGTTGAATATTATGTTCATATAGAATTTTTTTTTTTTTTTTTTTTTAAACGAGTCGGCCGTCTCCCACCGAGGCAGGGTGACCCAAAAAAGAAAGAAAATCCCCAAAAAGAAAATACTTTCATCATCATTCAACACTTTCACCACACTCACACATTATCACTGTTTTTGCAGAGGTGCTCAGAATACAACAGTCTAGAAGCATACACATATAAAGATACACAACATATCCCTCCAAACTGCCAATATCCCAAACCCCTCCTTTAAAGTGCAGGCATTGTACTTCCCATTTCCAGGACTCAAGTCCGACTATATGAAAATAACCGGTTTCCCTGAATCCCTTCACTAAATATTACCCTGCTCACACTCCAACAGATCGTCAGGTCCCAAGTACCATTCGTCTCCATTCACTCCTATCTAACACGCTCACGCACGCTTGCTGGAAGTCCAAGACCCTTATCCACAAAACCTCCTTTACCCCCTCTCTCCAACCCTTTCGAGGACGACCCCTACCCTGCCTTCCTTCCCCTATAGATTTATATGCTTTCCATGTCATTCTACTTTGATCCATTCTCTCTAAATGACCAAACCACCTCAACAACCCCTCTTCTGCCCTCTGACTAATACTTTTATTAACTCCACACCTTCTCCTAATTTCCACACTCCGAATTTTCTGCATAATATTTACACCACACATTGCCCTTAAACAGGACATCTCCACTGCCTCCAACCGTCTCCTCGCTGCTGCATTTACCACCCAAGCTTCACACCCATATAAGAGTGTTGGTACTACTATACTTTCATACATTCCCTTCTTTGCCTCCATAGATAACGTTTTTTGACTCCACATATACCTCAACGCACCACTCACCTTTTTTCCCTCATCAATTCTATGATTAACCTCATCCTTCATAAATCCATCCGCCGACACGTCAACTCCCAAGTATCTGAAAACATTCACTTCTTCCATACTCCTCCTCCCCAATTTGATATCCAATTTTTCTTTATCTAAATCATTTGACACCCTCATCACCTTACTCTTTTCTATGTTCACTTTCAACTTTCTACCTTTACACACATTCCCAAACTCATCCACTAACCTTTGCAATTTTTCTTTAGAATCTCCCATAAGCACAGTATCATCAGCAAAAAGTAACTGTGTCAATTCCCATTTTGAATTTGATTCCCCATATAGACATTCTGATTAATCCATCTGACATTTTTTCAAAATTATATAATAAACATGCTACGTAACATATAACATGATAAATACACCCCACAGTAGAATAAATTAACATAAATATTAGATGTTTTTCTAGCCGTCTTGCCGGAGTGTTGGAAAGAATAATGTTTCCTATAGTTCAATAACAAAGAAAATATGTACACAATAGTATTACACAGGGTAATTATAGAAAATTATTCCTTCTGTATGCCTTCACTCAGAGTGTCATTCTTTCTTGAAATGGTGTGTTACATGAGAATGGGGGTGTTGTTCTTCATTTATTCTACTTTACCAATGTGGAGACAACTTGTACACAATGTAAGGTGTTTGTATTGTGATATAAGCTTCACAGACATGGAAATGAACGTATATCAACCAGATGCATTTGTCTGCTAGTTTACATACTCTGCGTCTCTGTTCTCTCTCATTTACTCATTCTCTTTCTCATTTATTTGTTTTTATTTTGTTTACTCACCTCTCACTCTACATTAAGACTACAAGGTAAGTAATGAGTGCACTGAATATGCACTTTATTGCTCTAGGGCATTTTAAATGTCATATTGGGTGGGGTGGCTAGGCAGGCTACCATACCTGACTTTCTACAAATAAATACTATTCACCTCTCACCCTACATTAACACTACAAATCTTTTAAGGTAAGTACTGATTGTCCTGTAAATGCATTTTATTGCTCTAGGGTGCTCTAAATGGAGTAGTATACTGTATTATGTGTATAGGAGGGGGGAGGGGTTGGCCAGCAGAGCTACCCTACCTAACATGTCTGACTTCTTACAATAAATACTATTCACCTCTCACCCTACATTAAAACTAAAAATATTTTGAGGTAAGCAATGTGTGTACTGTATGTGTATTTTACTTTTTTTTTTTGTTTTTGAATGCCTAGTTCTAATGCTAACTTAATACAGTAGACCCTTAGTTTTTGTAATTAATCTGTTCCAGAAAGGTGGCCGAAAGCCGAAATGGCCAAAAACTGAGGTAACATTTCCCATAAGAAATAATGTCAATCCAATTAATCTCTTCCAAACACCTAAAAATATTAACAAAAAATACATTTCATAGAGAATAACTATAGTGTTACATACAGAAAACAATGAGGAAATAAATATAAATGACTAATTTTAATGATAAATTAACATTACATACCTTTATTGAAGACTCTTGTTGGTGAGTAGTATTTATTTGTAGTCCCAGAGGGACTACATCCCAGGCTATACCTACCGGCTACATACACTGCAGCCAAGCCATATTATTACCATCGACATACCAAGTTCACCGAGTTTAATCGTTTCTAACAACTACCTTAGATGCCATCCGAGAATTGTAAACAAAAGCTTATGTATAAAGGGTGGTGCAGATTCATACAGTTTTCTCTAATGTTGGACCAGAGAAAACGTAATGTTTACCCTCCACCGCATATAAACATTGCATGTTTACATGCTTTGTAATGTGTTTCTTACACAATTTTGAAAAAAATATCATAGATGGATTAATGAAAATGTCTATATTAACCTAAAATGAGACATTTAATGTGCCCAAGAGTGAGTCTTGAATGTACGAGTGACCCAGGCATACGCGTCTGGTACCAATGATTTCTGAGGGGATGTACGAAACCCAAGGGGAAATTCCACCGAAAAAAAAGTGCTCAAAATCCGAATTGTATGGTTTTCGCACTGGCTGAAAACTGGGGGTCCACTGTATATGTTAGTGTAAACTTGTTATCTGGCATTTACAGTGGACCCTCGGTTATTGGCTGTAAGCCGTTCCAGAAGCTTGGCCTAAATAATATTTCCCATAAGAATTAATGGAAATACAATTAATCCGTTCCAGACAAAAATATTCACACACAAAAAAAAATTATATAAGTATTACATACCTTTATTGAAGACTAATGCTGGTTTCTGGAAGATAGAGAGGAGGAAAGAGGGAGGAGTTAGTGTTTGGAAGGGGAATCTCCCTCCATAAGGACTTCAGGTACCAAGTCCTTATCTGGGGTTACTTCCCTCCTTTGTTTTTTATGCTACTAGGACCAGCTTGAGAGTCACTGGACCCCTGTCGCACAACAAATCTGTCCATAGAGGTCTGTTTCAGGCATCTCTAAGATTTCCCTGAAGTGGTCAGGGTGTTATTCCTCCACAAAAGTTTGCACCCTAGTCCACATTGCACACATCTCTTTAATCAATGAATAAAGCACCTCCTTTACACCCTCTTCCTCCTCCTCTGAAGCAAGTTCCTCAGCTGCAGTCTGTTGCTGTTCGAGTTGAAGCTCTTGCAGCTCTTCAGTGGTTAGCTCTTCCCTGTGGTCCTCCACCAACTCTTCCACATCCTCGCCACTCACCTCCATCCCAGGGACTTCCCCAGTGCCACAACAGAATCCACAGGGTCAGCCTCACACTCTTCAAAATTCCTCTCTTGGAAATAACCTGGCAACAATTTTCTCCAAGAAGAGTTCAAAGTCCTGGAAGTCACTCCCTCCCAAGCCTTACCTATAAGGCTTATGCAATGGAGGATAGTGAAGTGATTCCTCCAGAACTCTCTTAGGATCAACTAAGTGTCTGAGGTCATTTCAAAGCACTTTTGAAACATTGCATTTGTGTTAGAGTTTTTTGAAGTTAGAAATGACCTGCTGGTCCATGGGCTGGAGGAGAGGAGTGGTGTTAGGAGGCAAGAACTTTACTTTTATAAAGCTGAAGTCCCTAAACACTTGGTCTTCCAAGTCCAGAGGATGTGCAGGAGCATTGTTCAGTACCAGGAGGCTTTTGAGTGGCAATTTCTTTTCCAGGAAGTATTTTTTCACATGGGCCAAACACATCATTAACCCACACTCTGAAAATCTGCCTTGTGACCCATGCCTTATGATTAGCTTTGGACATCACACACAATCTATTCTTGACGATATTGTTTTTCTTGAACACTCTGGGATTTTCAGAGTAATACACTAGTAAAGGCTTCACTTTAAAATCCCCACTAGCATTACCACACAACAAAAGAGTAAGCCTGTCTTTCATAGGCTTGTGTCCTGGCAGTGCCTTTTCCTCCTGTGTCATGTAGGTCCTGTTTGGCATTTTCTTCCAGAACAGGCCTGTTTCTTCACAACTGAACACTTGTTGGGAGTTTGAATCCTTCAGCCTTTATGTACCCCTGGAATTCCTGCACATACTTTTCAGCTACACATTTGTCAGAACTTGCAGCCTTCTTAAATCTCTCAGATCAGCCTTTGCTGGCCCTAAATTCACTACCAGCAGCACTTGTTCTAGGAGTTTTCTGTAGAAGATCCTCTTGTAACTGCCTTGCCTTCTCACAATTAATAGATTCCACAACACTGTCTCTCACTAATTCTTTTTCCCTAATCCACAATAATAGCAACTTTTCCATCTCTTCCATTATTGGTGACCTTTCTTTCGTTAGAAAACTTACTCCTTTTGTAACATTAGCATCCTTGATTTGTTCTTTCTTTGCCAGGATGGATGTAATTGTTGATTTATTCTTGCTGTACATCCTGGCAACTTCCAGCACCTTCATACCACTCTCAAACTTTTCTATTGCTTCACGCTTAAATTCCATGGTGTTTCTCACTTTCTTTACCACAGGAGCTTTCTTTGGAGCCATAGTTACTTAATTTGCAGTTGCACTAAAAAAGAAAAAAAAAAAAGAAAAACCAATGGAAAACAAGAGAAATGCTTGGATGTATGAGCAGAAGCTTCCTCACTCACCGAGAGAGACAGCCAAGCTGACACACGAGCGGCCCCAGCCGGCAGATAGACGCATCCAAATGGCCAATCACCGGAAGCCGAAAAACCGGCCAATCACCGAGTTGGCTGATAACAGGAATGGCCGATAACCGAGGGTCTACTGTATATGCATTTATAAGTGGAAAAAATGACATTCTGCTTTCTGGCGGTAGCCTGGAACCTAACCTGCCATATAAGCAGGGCCCTACTGTACATTGTTTTTCTTATTACAACAGAGGTAGCTAGTTTTTTTGTTTTTTTTCAACAAGTTGGCCATCTCTCACCGAGGCAGGGTGACCCAAAAAAGAAAGAAAATCCCCAAAAAGAAAATGCTTTCATCATCATTCAACACTTTCACCACACTCACACATAATCACTGTTTTTGCAGAGGTGCTCAGAATACAACAGTTTAGAAGCATATACGTATAAAGATACACAACATATCCCTCCAAACTGCCAATATCCCAAACCCCTCCTTTAAAGTGCAGGCATCGTACTTCCCATTTCCAGGACTCAAGTCCGACTATATGAAAATAACCGGTTTCCCTGAATCCCTTCACTAAATATTACCCTGCTCACACTCCAACAGATCGTCAGGTAGCTAGTTGTTTACAGTAATTAAATTTATAGTCGAGATGAAGTATATAAAAAATTACAGTACAGTAGGGCCCCACTTTATGGTGTTTCACCTTACAGCATTCCACTAATACGGACATTTCAAATTGTGACCAAAACTCACTGTACAGCTTCCCCCACCTGACTTTCTAATATGGTCACCACACGCCACCCAGTTTTACATTCTCCGTGAGCATCGCATCTCTCCGTTATGTCGGAAACTTTCCAAAAATTCAGGCGTTTTAAAGTTATTTCATATTTTATATATACTCTGATAATTATACATATTTGTACCTGTACCTAAATAAACCTACATACTGTGCTGGCATGCAAGTACTAATTAAAATCACTAACAGTGTCTTATTAGTCACTAAGACACCATAATAATACTAATAACAATAATAATAAAATGCAATAATCACTCTTGAGGCACATTAAATGTCATACATATGTTAACATAGACATTTTCATTAATCCATCTATGATATTTTTTCAAAATTATATAATAAACATGCCATGTAACATATAAACATGATAAATACACCCACAGTAGAATAAATTAACACGTGAGGTTTTATCCAGTTGTCTTGTCGGAATGTAGGAAAGAATAACGTTCTCTCTAGTTCAACATCAAAGAAAATGTGTACATAACAGTATTACTGGTGGTAACTGTAGAAAACTATTCCTCTTGTATGCCTTCACTCAGTGCGTCATTCGTTCCCAAAATGCTGTGTTACATGAGAATGGGAGTGTTTCTCTTTATTTATTCTACTGTACCAACATGGAGACAACTTGTACACAATATAAGATGTTTGTATGTATTATGGTATAAGCTTCATCACAATGGAAATAAGTCATTCTGTCTGAATTTTTGGGTTATCCTAGGTAATCTGCACATACACTGCTATGTATGATAATTCTCTCTCTATGTAACTGTATTTAGGTGTACCTGTACCTAAATAAAAAAAAAAGGCTTACTCGCAAACATGGAAATGAACATGCATGAACCATAACCAGACATGTTCATCTGCTTGTTTTCATACTCTGTGTCTCTGTTCCCTCTCATTTACTCACTCTCTCTCGTTTATTCGCTTTATCTCGTTTACTCACCTCTCACTCTACATTAAGACTACAGATATTTTAAGGTAAGTAATAAGTGTACTGTATATGCATTTTATCGCTCTAGGGCGCTTTCAATGCATATTACGTGTGGGTGGGTTGGCCATATCTACCGCACCTGACCTCTTACAATAAATACTACTCACCCCTCCCCCTACATTGACAACAAATATTTTAAGGTGAGTAATGAGTGTACTGCATTTGTATTTTACTTTTTAATGTTTTTTAATGCCTAGTTCTACTGCTAACTTAATATATGTTAGTGTAAACTTGTTATTTGGCATGTACATCATTTAAAGTGGAAAAAATAGCATTCTGCTTTCCGGCAGTAGCCTGGAACGTAACCTGCCGTATAAGTGGGGCCCTACTGTATTACGATTTAGCACAATTTACAATAATGAAATAGAAACAATTTTAAGTTTGAAAGATTGGATATCAGATTGGAGGGAGAGAGTTTGGAGGAGGTGAATGTATTCAGATATTTGGGAGTGGATGTGTCAGCGGATGGGTCTATGAAAGATGAGGTGAATCACAGAATTCATGAGGGAATAAGGGTAAGCAGTGCACTTAGGAGTCTGTGGAGACAAAGAATTTTGTCCTTGGAAGCAAAGAGGGGAATGAATGAGAGTACAGTTTTACCAACTCTCTTATGTGAGTGTGAAGCATGGGTGATGAATGTTGCAGCAAGGAGAAGGCTGGAGGCAGTGGAGATGTCATGTTTGAGGGCAATGTGTGGTGTGAATATAATGCAGAGAATTTGTAGTTTGGAAGTTAGGAGGAGGTGTGGGATTGCCAAAACTGTTGTCCAGAGGGCTGAAGAAGGGTTGTTGAGGTGGTTCAGACATGTAGAGAGAATGGAATGAAACAGAATGACTTTGAGTGTATAAATCTGTAGTGGAGGGAAGGTGGGGTAGGGGTTGGCCTAGGAAATGTTGGAGGGAGGGGTAAAGGATGTTTTGTGTCTGAGGGGCTTGGACTTCCATCAAGCATGTGTGAGCATATTTGATAAGAGTGAATGGAGACAAATGGTTTTTAATACTTGATGTGCTGTTGGAGTGTGAGCAAAGTAACATTCATGAAGGGATTCAGGGAAACCAGCAGGCCGGACTTGAGTCCTGGAGATGGGAAGTACAGTGTCTGCACTCTGAAGGAGGGGTGTTAATGTTGCAGTTTTATAAACTGTAGTGTAAAGCACCCCTCTGGCAAAACAGTGATGGACTGAATGATGATGAAAGTTTTTCTTTTTCAGGCCACCCTGCCTTGGTGGGAATCGGCCAATGTGTTAATAAATAAATAAATAAATAAATAGTTAAGTTTGAAGTAATGATTAAATATTTGAGCAATCATAAATTATTTAGGAGTTTTTGAGTAACTGGTTTGTGTAAAGTATAGTGTTTGTCTGGTTAATTTTGGGTGATGAGGTTATTTCTAAGTAGAGCCTTAAACTGATTTGGAGGCAGCGGCCCTTTAGTGCGTTCCAGCAAGGAATTCCACATCTTCGGGCCCTTTATGTGCATAGCATTTTTGCACAGGGAGAGATGGACACAGGGGATATCAAAGAGTGTTTTGTGCCTTTTGTTATGCCTGTATGTTCTGTTGTAGTTATCAAGGAGGAGATTGAAAGGAGGGTTAATACTGAAGTATAATGTTCTGTGTATGTAGTAGGCACAATAATATGCATGGATGTTTTGTATATTAAGCAAGTTTAGGCTCTTAAAAAGCGGTGGAGTGTGTTGCCCAGTGCAGGAGTTGGTAATCAATTGCACAGTAACTTTTTGTTGGGTTATTAAATGTTTTAGGCGATTTGCTGTGGCTGAGCCCCATGCACAAATATTGTAGGTGAGGTAAGGGTAGACTAGAGAGTGCTAAAGAGCAAGAAGTACCATTTGGGGTACATAGTACCACATCTTAAAAGGGATGCCTACTGTTTTAGAGACTTTCTTGGATATTTGATGTATGTGGGTCTGAAATCTGAGACTGCAGTCAAGGTGGAGACTTAGAAATTTGCCCTGTGTGTGTCTTGAAATGGGGGGAACAATTTATTGATATGTTTAGCTGAACATCTGAAGCTGTTTCCAAACAGCATGAAGTAGGTTTTGTCTATATTGAGAGTTTATCGGTTGTCATCCAAGTAGTTATTTTTAGTAGTTCGTCATTTATAGTGTCTGTTAGTATAGTTGGGTTTGGGTGAGAGAAGACATAAGTAGTGTCATCTGGAAATAAAACAGGTTTAAGGAGTTTAATTGTGTTTGGGAGGTCATTGATGTACACGAGAAAGAAGTGGGCCAAGGACACTACCCTGTGGGACCTCAACAAGAACAGGTTATGTAGTGATAATGCCATTTGTGTATACATACTGGTGTCTATTGCTAAGATAAGATTTAAAGTAACTGAGAGAGTGTTCTCTGGCCCCATTATGTTCAAGTTTTAGGTGTAATAGGACATGGTCAACTGTATCAAATACTTTTCGTATGTCTATGAAAAATCCCAGGGGAATTTAATTTCTTTCAAGTGCTGTATATAGAAGCTCAAGCATATGTATGACTGCATCATTAGTACTTTTCTTTCGCCTAAATCCAAACTGATAGGGGTTAAATATGTTGTAGGATACTAAGCAGGAGTAAACTTGCTTGTTAATTATTTTTTCAAAGATTTTAGATAGTAGGCCTATAGTTATTCAATTCATTTGGATCACCTCTTTTGAGGATCAGGGTAACCCTTGATGTCTTGAGTATGGATGAGAAGGTAGAAAATTCAATAGATTTGTTAAAAAGAGTTGCAATAATTGGTGACAACACATGAGAAGCTTTTTTGTAAATGAGTGGTGGTAAGTTATTCAGGTCTCCTGTCTTGTCAATGGAAAAGGAGAGTTTCCCTGGGGCTGGGACGGAGAGCATAATTAGTAGAGTATGGTATATCTGCTATATGGCTCCAGGTTACAATGAAAGAAGTTTGTAAGATTTGCCTATCATTTACATGTTAAGACAAAGAAAAGATCAATAGTGCTACCAGAACACAGGCACTGTACTTCACATGTCCAGAACTCAAGCCTCACTAACTGGATACCCTAATTCCCTCCAGAGATGTTACCTTACTTCCTTGTAATGTGTATGAAGTAACATGTCAGATCCTTGCAGAAAACACTAAATCTTCATTCTCTATGATCTAACACATTCAAATATACTAAAGTTCTGTAACACTAAAAAGCACCTTCATGTTCTCCACCCACCATTCCTAGGCCATCCCCTACACTTTCTATCCACTCAATTTAAACACATACTTGGAAAACCTATTTGCATCCGACGTTATTTCAATAAGGTGACCACAAATAAATGTAAAATTATCAGTGAAAAAACATACATTTTCACTATAAAATATATTATGTTTATCATTAAAAGGCATCATATTGTCATAAGATAATTATTTTTTTTTTTTCAAAAAATCTTACTTGAAAGTAATGGTCTTGATTCTGCTCGTGTTGGCAGAACATTCTCATTTGCGGAGAGGGAGATGAAGAATCCAAAAGGGACAAGCCAGATATATAAGGTGAAATATGCCAGTACCTGAAAGTATAAATTTAGATATAAGTTGGTTTCTAGCAAAACAAAAACAAAAGAGAGAAGAAAAGAAAACTGTTAACTAAGTAAATACACTCCACTACTGCTATGGTGTTCTTAAAGTTTCTCAGAAAGGGAGTGGGGAGTGTCATGAATGTAGCTGAGAGAGTAAGACTAACTTGAAGTACACAAGACAAGAATTTGCCTTGCTAATACTAGCTACTTTATTTTCTCCTATTTTTAATATAGCATTTGAAGTATCAATGGACATTACTGAAGATGAAATACACTAGTTTCAAAATAATTTCTAAGTGCTAATTTAACTATCAAGAATGCAAACTATCACTTAACAATACTCGATACATGAGCATTTGCAAAATAAATTTCAATGCTCTCCTAACATCTATGAATTAAATTATCCATATTTTCTATTCTGTAAATTTAATTGTACTGAGAATGTTAATCAGAACACACTCTCACTTACCTCAGACACTGGGTAGTAATATGTAGAAAAGAACGAGAATGCCAAGATGTGATTGCCGAAAAATAAAACTGGAAAGAAAAATAGACAGAAATAAATACTTTGCAAGTAATCATGAGAATAATAAACATATCTCTGATAGGGAAGTTTTTATTGCATTTATGGATTTAGAAAAGGCATTTGATAGAGTGGATAGGGGAGCAATGTGGCAGATGTTGCAAGTATATGGAATAAGTGGTAAGTTATTAAATGCTGTATAGAATTTTTATGAGGATAGTGAGGCTCAGGTTAGGGTGTGTAGAAGAGAGGGAGACTACTTCTCAGTAAAAGTAGGTCTTAGACAGGAATTTGTAATGTCACCATGGTTGTTTAATATACAGTGGACCCCAGTTAACGATATTTTTTCATTCCAGAAGTGTGTTCAGGTGCCAGTACTGACCAAATTTGTTCCCATAAGGAATATTGTGAAGTAGATTAGTCCATTTCAGACCCCCAAACATACACGTACAAACGCACTTACATAAATACACTTACATAATTGGTCGCATTGGGAGGTGATCGTTAAGCGGGGGTCCACTGTATTTATAGATGGGGTTGTAAAATAAGTAAATGCTAGGGTGTTTGGGAGAGAGGTGGGATTAAATTATGAGGAATTAAATACAAAATGGGAAGTGACAGTTACTTTTTGCTGATGATACTGTGCTTATGGGAGATTCTAAAGAAAAATTGCAAAGGTTAGTGGATGAGTTTGGGAATGTGTTTAAAGGTAGAATAATGAAAGTGAACATGGAAAAGAGTAAGGTGATGAGGGTATCAAATGATTTAGATAAAAAAAAATTGGATATCAAATTGGGGAGGAGGAGTATGGAAGAAGTGAATGTTTTCAGATATTTGGGAGTTGATGTGTCGGCGGATGGATTTAAGAAGGATGAGGTTAATCATAGAATTGATGAGGGAAAAAAGGCGAGTGGTGCATTGAGGTATATGTGGAGACAAAAAAACGTTATCTATGGAGGCAAAGAAGGAAATGTATGAAAGTATAGTAGTACCAACACTCTTATATGGGTGTGAAGCTTGGGTTGTGAATGCAGCAGCGAGGAGGCGGTTGGAGGCAGTGGAGACGTCCTGTCTAAGGGCAATGTGTGGTGTAAATATTTTGCAGAAAATTTGGAGTGTGGAAATTATGAGAAGGTTTGGAGTTAATAAAAGTATTAGTCAGAGGGCAGAAGAGGGGTTGTTGAGGTGGTTTGGTCATTTAGAGAGAATGGATCAAAGTAGAATGATGTGGAGAGCGTATAAATCTGTAGGGGAAGGAAGGCGGGGTAGGGGTCGTCCTCGAAAAGGTTGGAAGGAAGGGGTAAGGAAGGTTTTGTGGGCGAGGGGCTTGGACTTCCCGCAGGCGTGCATGAGCGTGTTCGATAGGAGTGAATGGAGACGAATGGTATTTGGGACCTGACCATCTGTTGGAGTGTGAGCTGGGTAATATTTAGTGAAGAGATTCAGGTCAGGTAGGGTAGAAAGTTGAAAGTGAACATAGAAAAGAGTAAGGTGATGAGGGTATCAAATGATTTAGATAAAGAAAAATTGGATTTCAAATTGGGGAGGAGGAGTATGGAAGAAGTGAATGTTTTCAGATACTTGGGAGTTGACAGGATGAGGTAAATCAGAGAATTGATGAGGGAAAGAAGGTGAGTGGTGCGTTGAGGTATATGTGGAGTCAAAAAACATTATCTATGGAGGCAAAGAAGGGAATGTATGAAAGTATAGTAGTACTAACACTCTTATATGGGTGTGAAGCTTGGGTGGTAAATGCAGCAGCGAGGAGACGGTTGGAGGCAGTGGAGATGTCCTGTTTAAGGGCAATGTGTGGTGTAAATATTATGCAGAAAATTCGGAGTGTGGAAATTAGGAAAAGGTGTGGAGTTAATAAAAGTATTAGTCAGAGGGCAGAAGAGGGGTTGTTGAGGTGGTTTGGTCATTTAGAGAGAATGGATCAAAGTAGAATGACATGGAAAGCATATAAATCTATAGGGGAAGGAAGGAGGGGTAGGGGTCGTCCTCGAAAGGGTTGGAGAGAGGGGGTAAAGGAGGTTTTGTGGGCGAGGGGCTTGGACTTCCAGCAAGCGTGCGCGAGCGTGTTATAGGAATGAATGGAGACGAATGGTACTTGGGACCTGACGATCTGTTGGAGTGTGAGCAGGGTAATATTTAGTGAAGGGATTCAGGGAAACCGGTTATTTTCATATAGTCGGGCTTGAGTCCTGGAAATGGGAAGTACAATGCCTGCACTTTAAAGGAGGGGTTTGGGATATTGGCAGTTTGGAGGGATATGTTGTGCATCTTTATATGTATATGCTTCTAAACTGTTGTATTCTGAGCACCTCTGCAAAAACAGTGATAATGCGTGAATGTGGTGAAAGTGTTGAATGATGAAAGTATTTTCTTTTTGGGGATTTTCTTTCTTTTTTGGGTCACCCTGCCTCGGTGGGAGACAGCCGACTTGTTGAGAGAGAAAAAAAAAAAAATTCAGGTCAGGGGTTTCTAATAGAGCTAGAGCTAAAGAAGGAATAGCGATAATGTTGAAGGATAAGTTATGGCAGGAAAAGAGGGACTATAAATGTATTAATTCAAGGATTATGTGGAGTAAAATAAAGGTTGGATGTGAGAAGTGGGTTATAGTAAGCATTTATGCACCTGGGGAAGAGAGAAGTATAGAAGAGAGAGAGAGAGAGAGAGAGATTTTGGGAAATGTTGAGTAACTGTGTGGGGAGTTTTGAACCAAGTGTGAGAGTACTTGTGGTTGGGGATTTTAATGCTGAAGTGGGAAAAAATGTTGTGGAGGGAGTAGTAGTTAAATTTGGGGTGCCAGGGGTAAATGAAAATGGGGAGACAGCAACCACCCAGGGAAGTACTACCGTCCTGCCAGATGACTGTGAAACAAAAACCTGTAACTGTTTTGCATGATGGTAGGATTGCTGGTTTCTTTTTCTGTCTCATAAACACGCTAAGATAACAGGGATATCTTGCTACTCCTACTTACACTTTGGTCACACTTCATAGACACGCACATGCATATATATATATACATACATCTAGGTTTTTCCCCTTTTTCTAAATAGCTCTTGTTCTTTTTTATTTCTTCTATTGTCCATGGGGAAGTGGAAAAGAATCTTTCCTCCGTAAGCCATGCGTGTCGTATGAGGCGACTAAAATGCCGGGAGCAATGGGCTAGTAACCCCTTCTCCTGTATACAATTACTAAAAAAGAGAAGAAGAAAAACTTTATAAAACTGGGTTGCTTAAATGTGCGTGGATGTAGTGCGGATGACAAGAAACAGATGATTGCTGATGTTATGAATGAAAAGAAGTTGGATGTCCTGGCCCTAAGCGAAACAAAGCTGAAGGGGGTAGGAGAGTTTCAGTGGGGGGAAATAAATGGGATTAAATCTGGAGTATCTGAGAGAGTTAGAGCAAAGGAAGGGGTAGCAGTAATGTTAAATGATCAGTTATGGAAGGAGAAAAGAGAATATGAATGTGTAAATTCAAGAATTATGTGGATTAAAGTAAAGGTTGGATGCAAGAAGTGGGTCATAATAAGCGTGTATGCACCTGGAGAAGAGAGGAATGCAGAGGAGAGAGAGAGATTTTGGGAGATGTTAAGTGAATGTATAGGAGCCTTTGAACCAAGTGAGAGAGTAATTGTGGTAGGGGACTTGAATGCTAAAGTAGGAGAAACTTTTAGAGAGGGTGTGGTAGGTAAGTTTGGGGTGCCAGGTGTAAATGATAATGGGAGCCCTTTGATTGAACTTTGTATAGAAAGGGGTTTAGTTATAGGTAATACATATTTTAAGAAAAAGAGGATAAATAAGTATACACGATATGATGTAGGGCGAAATGACAGTAGTTTGTTGGATTATGTATTGGTAGATAAAAGACTGTTGAGTAGACTTCAGGATGTACATGTTTATAGAGGGGCCACAGATATATCAGATCACTTTCTAGTTGTAGCTACACTGAGAGTAAAAGGTAGATGGGATACAAGGAGAATAGAAGCATCAGGGAAGAGAGAGGTAAAGGTTTATAAACTAAAAGAGGAGGCAGTTAGGGTAAGATATAAACAGCTATTGGAGGATAGATGGGCTAATGAGAGCATAGGCAATGGGGTCGAAGAGGTATGGGGTAGGTTTAAAAATGTAGTGTTAGAGTGTTCAGCAGAAGTTTGTGGTTACAGGAAAGTGGGTGCAGGAGGGAAGAGGAGCGATTGGTGGAATGATGATGTAAAGAGAGTAGTAAGGGAGAAAAAGTTAGCATATGAGAAGTTTTTACAAAGTAGAAGTGATGCAAGGAGGGAAGAGTATATGGAGAAAAAGAGAGAGGTTAAGAGAGTGGTGAAGCAATGTAAAAAGAGAGCAAATGAGAGAGTGGGTGAGATGTTATCAACAAATTTTGTTGAAAATAAGAAAAAGTTTTGGAGTGAGATTAACAAGTTAAGAAAGCCTAGAGAACAAATGGATTTGTCAGTTAAAAATAGGAGAGGAGAGTTATTAAATGGAGAGTTAGAGGTATTGGGAAGATGGAAGGAATATTTTGAGGAATTGTTAAATGTTGATGAAGATAGGGAAGCTGTGATTTCGTGTATAGGGCAAGGAGGAATAACATCTTGTAGGAGTGAGGAAGAGCCAGTTGTGAGTGTGGGGGAAGTTCGTGAGGCAGTAGGTAAAATGAAAGGGGGTAAGGCAGCCGGGATTGATGGGATAAAGATAGAAATGTTAAAAGCAGGTGGGGATATAGTTTTGGAGTGGTTGGTGCAATTATTTAATAAATGTATGGAAGAGGGTAAGGTACCTAGGGATTGGCAGAGAGCATGCATAGTTCCTTTGTATAAAGGCAAAGGGGATAAAAGAGAGTGCAAAAATTATAGGGGGATAAGTCTGTTGAGTGTACCTGGTAAAGTGTATGGTAGAGTTATAATTGAAAGAATTAAGAGTAAGACGGAGAATAGGATAGCAGATGAACAAGGAGGCTTTAGGAAAGGTAGGGGGTGTGTGGACCAGGTGTTTACAGTGAAACATACAAGTGAACAGTATTTAGATAAGGCTAAAGAGGTCTTTGTGGCATTTATGGATTTGGAAAAGGCGTATGACAGGGTGGATAGGGGGGCAATGTGGCAGATGTTGCAAGTGTATGGTGTAGGAGGTAGGTTACTGAAAGCAGTGAAGAGTTTTTACGAGGATAGTGAGGCTCAAGTTAGAGTATGTAGGAAAGAGGGAAATTTTTTCCCAGTAAAAGTAGGCCTTAGACAAGGATGTGTGATGTCACCGTGGTTGTTTAATATATTTATAGATGGGGTTGTAAGAGAAGTAAATGCGAGGGTCTTGGCAAGAGGCGTGGAGTTAAAAGATAAAGAATCACACACAAAGTGGGAGTTGTCACAGCTGCTCTTTGCTGATGACACTGTGCTCTTGGGAGATTCTGAAGAGAAGTTGCAGAGATTGGTGGATGAATTTGGTAGGGTGTGCAAAAGAAGAAAATTAAAGGTGAATACAGGAAAGAGTAAGGTTATGAGGATAACAAAAAGATTAGGTGATGAAAGATTGAATATCAGATTGGAGGGAGAGAGTATGGAGGAGGTGAACGTATTCAGATATTTGGGAGTGGACGTGTCAGCGGATGGGTCTATGAAAGATGAGGTGAATCATAGAATTGATGAGGGAAAAAGAGTGAGTGGTGCACTTAGGAGTCTGTGGAGACAAAGAACTTTGTCCTTGGAGGCAAAGAGGGGAATGTATGAGAGTATAGTTTTACCAACGCTCTTATATGGGTGTGAAGCGTGGGTGATGAATGTTGCAGCGAGGAGAAGGCTGGAGGCAGTGGAGATGTCATGTCTGAGGGCAATGTGTGGTGTGAATATAATGCAGAGAATTCGTAGTTTGGAAGTTAGGAGGAGGTGCGGGATTACCAAAACTGTTGTCCAGAGGGCTGAGGAAGGGTTGTTGAGGTGGTTCGGACATGTAGAGAGAATGGAGCGAAACAGAATGACTTCAAGAGTGTATCAGTCTGTAGTGGAAGGAAGGCGGGGTAGGGGTCGGCCTAGGAAGGGTTGGAGGGAGGGGGTAAAGGAGGTTTTGTGTGCGAGGGGCTTGGACTTCCAGCAGGCATGCGTGAGCGTGTTTGATAGGAGTGAATGGAGACAAATGGTTTTTAATACTTGACGTGCTGTTGGAGTGTGAGCAAAGTAACATTTATGAAGGGATTCAGGGAAACCGGCAGGCCGGACTTGAGTCCTGGAGACGGGAAGTACAGTGCCTGCACTCTGAAGGAGGGGTGTTAATGTTGCAGTTTAAAAACTGTAGTGTAAAGCACCCTTCTGGCAAGACAGTGATGGAGTGAATGATGGTGAAAGTTTTTCTTTTTCGGGCCACCCTGCCTTGGTGGGAATCGGCCGGTGTGATAATAATAAAAAATAATGTGTAGAAAGAGGTTTGGTAATAAGTAATACATATTTTATGAAAAAGAGGATAAATAAATATACAAGGTATGATGTAGCACATAATGAAAGTAGTTTGTTAGATTATGTATTGGTGGATAAAAGGTTGATGGGTAGGCTCCAGGATGTACACGTTTATAGAGGGGCAACTGATATATCGGATCATTATCTAATTGTAGCTACAGTTACAGTAAGAGGTAGATGGGATAAGAGGAAAATGGCAACAACAAGTAAGAGGGAGGTGAAAGTGTATAAATTAAGGAAGGAGGAAGTTCGGGTGAAATATAAGCAACTATTGGCAGAAAGGTGGACTGGTGCAAGTATGAGTAGTGGGGGGGTTGAAGAAGGTTGGAATAGTTTCAAAAATGCAGTATTAGAATGTGGGGCAGAAGTTTGTGGTTATAGGAGGGTGGGTGCAGGAGGAAAGAGGAGTGATTGGTGGAATGATGAAGTAAAGGGTGTGATAAAAGAGAAAAAGTTAGCTCATGAGAGGTATTTTCAAAGCAGAAGTGTTATAAGAAGAGCAGAGTATATGGAGAGTAAAAGAAAGGTGAAGAGAGTGGTGAGAGAGTGCAAAAGGAGAGCGGATGATAGAGTGGGAGAGGTACTGCCAAGGAATTTTAACCCTTAAACGGTCCAAACAGATCGACGTTCAAATCCGTAGTGCTCCAAACGTAAATCTATGTTTTTTTTTACATATTTTCGAACATAACAAAAAAAAAACAAATGTAGATAAGTTTTTTTACACATTTTCAAATGAAAGAAAAAAAAAGATGATCTACATTTTTTACATACTTTCAAATGTTGAAAAAACGTATATATACGTTTGGACCATTTAAGGGTTAATGAAAATAAGAAAAAATTTTGGAGTGAGTTAAACAAGTTAAGAAAGCCTAGGGAACAAATGGATTTATCAGTTATAAACAGAGAAGGGGAGTTAGTAGATGGGGAGAGGGAGGTTTTGGGTAGATGGCGAGAATATTTTGAGGAACTTTTAAATGTCGACGAAGAAAGGGAGGCGGTAATTTCATGCACTGGCCAGGGAGGTATACCATCTTTTAGGAGTAAAGAAGAGCAGGATGCGAGTGTGGGGGAGGTGCGTGAGGCATTACGTAGAACGAAAGGGGACCAAGCAGCTGGAAATGACGGGATAATGACAGAAATGTTAAAAGCAGGGGGGAACATAGTGTTGGAGTGGTTGGTATTTTTGTTTAATAAATGTATGAAAGAGGGGAAGGTACCTAGGGATTGGCGGAGAGCATGTATAGTCTCTTTATATAAAGGGAAGGGGGTAAAAGAGATTGTAAAAATTATATAGTAATAAGTTTACTGAGTATTTAGATAAGGCTAAAGAGGTCTTTGTGGCATTTATGGATTTGGAAAAGGCGTATGACAGGGTGGATAGGGGAGCAATGTGGCAGATGTTGCAAGTGTATGGTGTAGGAGGTAGGTTACTGAAAGCAGTGAAGAGTTTTTACGAGGATAGTGAGGCTCAAGTTAGAGTATGTAGGAAAGAGGGAAATTTTTTCCCAGTAAAAGTAGGCCTTAGACAAGGATGTGTGATGTCACCGTGGTTGTTTAATATATTTATAGATGGGGTTGTAAGAGAAGTAAATGCGAGGGTCTTGGCAAGAGGCGTGGAGTTAAAAGATAAAGAATCACACACAAAGTGGGAGTTGTCACAGCTGCTCTTTGCTGATGACACTGTGCTCTTGGGAGATTCTGAAGAGAAGCTGCAGAGATTGGTGGATGAATTTGGTAGGGTGTGCAAAAGAAGAAAATTAAAGGTGAATACAGGAAAGAGTAAGGTTATGAGGATAACAAAAAGATTAGGTGATGAAAGATTGAATATCAGATTGGAGGGAGAGAGTTTGGAGGTGGTGAACGTATTCAGATATTTGGGAGTGGACGTGTCAGCAGATGGGTCTATGAAAGATGAGGTGAATCATAGAATTGATGCGGGAAAAAGAGTGAGTGGTGCACTTAGGAGTCTGTGGAGACAAAGAACTTTGTCCTTGGAGGCAAAGAGGGGAATGTATGAGAGTATAGTTTTACCAACGCTCTTATATGGGTGTGAAGCGTGGGTGATGAATGTTGCAGCGAGGAGAAGGCTGGAAGCAGTGGAGATGTCATGTCTGAGGGCAATGTGTGGTGTGAATATAATGCAGAGAATTCGTAGTTTGGAAGTTAGGAGGAGGTGCGGGATTACCAAAACTGTTGTCCAGAGGGCTGAGGAAGGGTTGTTGAGGTGGTTCGGACATGTAGAGAGAATGGAGTGAAACAGAATGACTTCAAGAGTGTATCAGTCTGTAGTGGAAGGAAGGCGGGGTAGGGGTCGGCCTAGGAAGGGTTGGAGGGAGGGGGTAAAGGAGGTTTTGTGTGCGAGGGGCTTGGACTTCCAGCAGGCATGCGTGAGCGTGTTTGATAGGAGTGAATGGAGACAAATGGTTTTTAATACTTGACGTGCTGTTGGAGTGTGAGCAAAGTAACATTTATGAAGGGATTCAGGGAAACCGGCAGGCCGGACTTGAGTCCTGGAGATGGGAAGTACAGTGCCTGCACTCTGAAGGAGGGGTGTTAATGTTGCAGTTTAAAAACTGTAGTGTAAAGCACCCTTCTGGCAAGACAGTGATGGAGTGAATGATGGTGAAAGTTTTTCTTTTTCGGGCCACCCTGCCTTGGTGGGAATCGGCCAGTGTGATAATAAAAATAAAAAATAAGTTTACTGAGTATACCAGGAAAAGTGTACGGTAGGGTTATTATTGAAAGAATTAGAGGTAAGACAGAATGTAGAATTGCGGATGAGCAAGGAGGTTTTAGAGTGGGTAGGGGATGCGTGGATCAAGTGTTTACATTGAAGCATATATGTGAGCAGTATTTAGATAAAGGTAGGGAAGCTTTTATTGGATTTATGGATTTAGAAAAGGGATAGGGGAGCAATATGGCAGATGTTGCATGTGTATGGAATAGGTGGTAAGTTACTAAATGATGTAAAGAGTTTTTATGAGGATAGTGAGGCTCAGGTTAGGGTGTGTAGAAGAGAGGGAGACTACTTCCCAGTAAAAGTAGGTCTTAGACAGGGATGTGTAATGTCACCATGGTTGTTTAATATATTTATAGATGGGGTTGTAAAAGGAGTAAATGCTAGGGTGTTCAGGAGAGGGGTGGGATTAAATTATGGGGAATTAAATACAAAATGGGAAGTGACACAGTTACTTTTTGCTGATGATACTGTGCTTATGGGAGATTCTAAAGAAAAATTGCAAAGGTTAGTGGACAAATTTGGGAATGTGTGTAAAGGTAGAATGATGAAAGTGAACATGGAAAAGAGTAAGGTGATGAGAGTATCAAATGATTTAGATAAAGAAAAATTGGATATCAAATTGGGGAGGAGTAGTATCGAAGAAGTGAATATTTTCAGATATTTAGGAGTTGACGTGTCAGCGGATGGATTTATGAAGGATGAGGTTAATCATAGAACTGATGAAGGAAAAAAGGCGAGTGGTGCACTGAGGTATATGTGGAGGCAAAAAATGTTATCTATGGAGGCAAAGAAGGGAATGTATGAAAGTATAGCAGTACCAACACTCTTATATGAGTGTGAAGCTCGGGTTGTAAATGCTGCAGCGAGGAGGCGGTTGGAGGCAGTGGAGATGGCCTGTCTAAGGGCAATGTGTGGTGTAAATATTATGCAGAAAATTTGGAGTGTGGAAATTAGGAGAAGGTGTGGAGTTAATAAAAGTATTAGTCAGAGGGCTGAAGAGGGTTTGTTGAGGTGGCTTGGTCATTTAGAGAGAATGGATCAAAGTAGAATGACATGGAGAGCGTATAAATCTGTAGGGGAAGGAAGGCGGGGTAGGGGTCGTCCTCAAAAAGGTTGGAGGGAGGGGGTAAAGGAGGTGTTGTGGGCGAGGGGTTTGGACTTCGAGCGTGTTAGATAGGACTGAATGGAGACAAATGGTATTTGGGACCTGACGATCTGTTGGAGTGTGAGCAGGGTAATATTTAGTGAAGGGATTCAGGGAAACTGGTTATTTTATATAACCGGACTCGAGTCCTGGAAATGGGAAGTACAATACCTGCACTCTAAAGGAGGGGTTTGGGATACTGGCAGTTTGGAGAGATATGTTGTGTTTTTATACGTATATACTTCTAAACTGTTGTATTCTGGGCACCTCTGCAAAAACGGTGATTATGTGTGGGTGAGGTGAAAGTGTTGAATGATGATGAAAGAATTTTCTTTCTGGGGATTTTCTTTCTTTTTGGGTCACCCTGCCTCGGTGGAAGACGGCCGACTTGTTAAAAAAAAAAAAAAATCTCTGGAATGGTTTGCAAGTATGTAAGAAACAGCAAATTCAAATAATTTTGTTTTTGTTGCAGTATTTGACCTTATCTACATTCAGCCCAAGAAATATCATATCATACACAATAATCTTTCAAGCACACAAATTAGGACTTTGCAATAAACAAATAATGTAATAAGAAATTGTATAATTAGGCCTTCCAAAATTATATGACTGCCATTTTGGGCAACAGCTGCTATTACTGTCTGGATACTATAGTGGAACGAGAGAAACTTTCAGTATGAAGGATCTCTCAGGCAATTATCAGATGTTGTGACCCATCTAATCTCTTTTCAGGCATTTAATTGAATACTGTTATTGCTGGATACTGGTAATGTTGAGGAACAGAGGCAAAAGAATTGAAAGCCATGCAGAAGGAATTTTCCAAGATATTAGTATACAGTGCCTCATTTGGCACTGGGAACAACAGCCTGGTTGACTGAGAAATCAAGAAGAAAGTCTGGTCTCAAGCTAGCCCATGAGAGTAGAAGAATCCTTAAAGGCAGTCACAGGTACATTAATGTAGATTTACAAAGTAGAATAGTAGATACATCACACTGCTTCAGGAGGGCCACTATTTGGATGGAAGCTGGAAGCATCTAGCAAGTTAGTCCATTAATTGTTAGTAAATAAATATTTCCTCTAAGCTGAATATTCTTTGTGAAAAAACAATAGGAGTAAACAGGAAGACTAGTTTAATTTGACCATACAGTAACTGAATTACAGATTTGGATGCAGTACATAAAATTCTCTTTTAAGGAGCTAGGATAAATACACAGTGTTACTTGTGCATGTCAGAGATACAATCGATTCCTCATCACAAGACCGTGTCAACAGTGATGTATATAATTAGCACAGTGGACGATAAAGGCAGCTCAACTTTATTAATATCTAATCCCGATTATCGATTAAATCCTCGAGCACACAAAATTCAACAGGTTACAATCTAGCTACAATTATTCTTGAAATTAAACCAGGGAATATATACTCACCAATGCCAAGAATGAATGGTAGAGAGGTTAAGAAGAAGTAGGGAAATGTGCGGAGGATGGAAAGGTGCACCAACTGCGAGATAAGCCCACACAAGATCACTGATACTGGCAAGTTCTCAAACAAGAACAGCAAGATGTATAGCAGTATGGTTACCTGAAATGAACATGGAAATAAACCCAACTGGTTAAACAACCTCTTGTAAGCAAGCATAATTTAAACAAAAATACAAAATCCTCATAAAAATTATACAATTTTTTTAAAGTGACAGTAAATGATAAAATCACTGAAGAGTTATGTGAAAGGTTATCAGTTTACATGAAAGAACAGTACACTGCAGCTGCAATAAAAAGTACAAGTGGAAAGAAATTCAATCACTATTAACATAAGGCACTGTGAATCTAAAAAGTTATGAATACTTTATATACTGATTGTATACATTAATTCTTATTTCTATCATTTGCATAAAAATATACTAAAAGGGTAATACTTTGTATATATAGTAGACCCCCAGTTTTTGGCCGGTGCGGAAATCGTACAATTTGGATTTCAAGAACTTTTTTGGCAAAATTCTCCCAGACACGTCCACCTGGGCTGCTCATACATTCGTGACTCACTCTTGGGCACATTAAATGTCTTATTTTACATTAATATAGACATTTTCATTAATCCATCTATACTAGTATATCCATCTTATACTATAAGAAACACGTCACATAGCATATAAACATGCAATGTTTATATGCTATCAAGGGGTCAGTGGAGGGTAAACATTATGTCTTCTCTGGTCCAGCTTCAGAGAAAATGTGTATGAATCTGTATTGGCCCAGTAACCACCCTTAATACATAAGGCTTTTGTTTACAATTCTCGGTATGAATTATTCATCACTTCTCACTTTGTTTATGATGGCATCTAAAAGGTAGTTGTTAGAGATGATTAAACTCAGTGAACATGGTATGTCAATAGTAATAATATGGCTGTAGGCTGCAGTGTATGTAGCTGGTAGGTATAGCCTGGGATGTAGTCCCTCTGGGACTACAAATAAATACTACTCACCAAAAAGAGTCTTCAAAAAAGGTATGTAATGTTCATTTATCATTAAAATTAGTCATTTATATTTATTTCTCATTGTTTTCTGTATATAAAACTATAGATACTCTCTATAAAATGTATTTTTTGTTAATATTTTTGGGTGTCTGAAACGGATTAATTGGATTTCATTATTTCTTACGGGAAATATTACCTTTGTTTTCAGCCATTTCAGATTTAGGCCAATCTTCTGGAACAGATTAATTACGTAAACCAGGGGTCTACTGTATTCTTAAGAGATATTGCTAACAATATCTCTTAAGATTTTTCTCAAATTTTGATTAAATTTCTATACTGTGGATTGATCATCCTATTTCCAAATAGAAGCACAATTATTATATTTAGAGGGAAGCACTAAACCCACAGGGATAAGGCATACATTGTGAAGAAAGTAATGCCAGCATAAAACACTTCAGAAGCACTTTTATGCTATTGGTGAGGTACAGTAATTAACATTTGACTGTACAATGTGTGGCTATCATATATTTCTACAACAATAAGGATTCACTATAACCATGCTGCAATTTGTTTTTTATCATATAACTACATATAAACTTGTAATGAAATATGAATTTTTGTGTACAACAACTCATATTTAGACACAAATGGGCAAGAAGCTCCTCTATCATAATTCTTTTACATACAAAATAAATAACAATTAATTGATGATAGCCTATCCCTCAGGTTCGAAGAAATTTTTAAATAAAATATTTGAAAATATAGTATATAAAAAATAAGTAGGTTGTCTCTATAGTATAACTTCAAGACAATATTTTAATATGCAATATACTGTGCTACTATAAAATCACTTACCCATATCCAGTATCTGAGAACTTTGGCTGCTGTGCTTGTATATTCTTCAACCAATTCTGCTAAATAATAGAGGGCTGCAGCTAAAAAGAAAATGCCTCTTATTAGGACTATACTGTGCAGTCCTAACATAGGCTTTGATAACAGATGATAGGGTCAAATTACACTATAAACTCACATATGCAATTACACGAAAGCAACCAATCACTTATCCTGTCCCACAGATCATTCATTATAATTACACTAAACTTGAGTGACCAGAATCTTCTGGAATAATTTGTCTAGATTCAAAGAAAATTGATTTATCAGTAGAGTCTCACATTACTCAATGTCCACATCCTTTCCAGCAGATCTTTCCAAACCATATGAAATATAATTCTTAAAACTTTCTGTGAAAACATGTTTTGAAACATATTTTTCTGAAACTTTATTAAGCAAATCTGCCCCTCCACTATTTACCTTCAATTATATGTCACCTATCTTCATTACAGTGCTTCACATAGCTGGAATTTCACATAATTACATTACTATAATCCAGCAATAACCTGTGCATACATCCTATTGCAAATGAATTTTGATCTTTTCTCTACAACTTTTTTTTAACACACCAGTTGTCTCCCACTGAGTTAGTGTGACCCAAAAAAGAAGATACACTATCACCATCCTTCACTATCACTGTCTTGCTGGAAGTGTGTCAATACTACAGTTCAGATGCTACTGCAAATATCCACATCCCTCCTTCAGAGTGCAGGCAATGTATTTCCCACCTCCAGGACTCAAATCTGGCTAACTGGTTTCTCTGAATCCCTTCATAAATGTTACCTTGCTCACACTCCAACAGAACATCAGGTCATCAGAACCATCTGCCTCCACCCACTCCTATCTAACACACTCACATGTGTGTGCTAAATTTCCAAGCCCTTGCATACAAAAACTTTCTTTATTCCCTCCCTCCAACCTTTCCTAGCATGATCCCTACCCAGTCTTCCCTCCACTACAGATTTATACACCCTCCAAGTTATCCTATTTTACTCCATCCTCTCTAGATGTCCAAACTACCTCAACAACCCCTCCTCAAATTGGATAATAATTTGGTAACGTTGCATCTCCTTTTAATCTTCAAGCTACAAATTTTCTGCATATTTACACAAATGGGCACTAATTTAATCAAGACTATAATTATGTGCTTGAGATTAAGAAATTAGAGGAAACTAACAATTACACTTACACTTTTCTCCTACGAATATTTTCATAAAAGAATCATGTATTAAAATTACCTCACAAAAATTATATAATAATATAAAGTTAAGAAACAATGTAACACATAACAGAACATTAGCTTCCATTTTTTTTAAACTGACAAGATATCCTTTACTGATAGTGTTGTCATTTCTTGTTTCTCAAATGCTAACTGAACTAGTTGATATTTGGTCTTAACAGTTAGTATCACAAAATCATCCATCAAGGCTGAAATAATGAACATGATATCTATATACAATATGCAAATAATTATGATAGAAGATAATGAACAACATTGCTTGGGAGTCATAGATAAAAGTGTGTAAGGTAGTGTCCGTTGGTGTCTTCCAATGGCTGTGGAACCATACCCACCACCCATGGTGATACTCCCACACAAGAACATAAGAAGGAACATTGCAGCAGGTCTACTGGCCTATGCAAGGCAGGTCCACTTCTCCCACTGGCTTACGCCAATGCCTTAACCTAGTCAGGTCAGTCACATTCACTTAAGAGAGGAGCATGGCATCTGACCTAGTAGCACAAGCTAGTCAGGTCCAACTCACACCCACTCGTGTATTTATCCAACCTATTTTGAAAACTACACGTCTTAGCTTCTATGATGGTACTCAGGAGTTTGTTCCACTCGCCCACAACTCTATTACCAAACCAGTGCTTTCCTATATCCTTCCTGAATCTGAATTTTTCCAACTTAAAACAACTATTTTTAGCACGCTATTTACATCCCCTTTATTAATTCCTGTATTCCATTTATACACCTCAATGATATCCCCCCTAATTCTACGCCTTTCTAGAAAGTGCAGATTCAGGGCCCTCAATCTATTTTCATAGGGTAGATTTCTGATACATGGGATCAACTTTGTCATCCTCCTTTGCATCACCACCCATGGTGATACTCCCACCACCCAGTGCTACTAACATCACCCACAGTGCTACTACCAACACTCACAGTGCTACTACCAACACCCACAGTGCTACTACCAACACCCACAGTGCTACTAACATCACCCAGTGCTACTACCAACACCCACAGTGCTACTACCAACACTCACAGTGCTACTACCAACACTCACAGTGCTACTACCAACACCCACAGTGCTACTACCAACACTCACAGTGCTACTACCAACACTCACAGTGTTACTACCAACACCCACAGTGCTACTACCAACACTCACAGTGCTACTACCAACACTCACAGTGCTACTACCAACACTCACAGTGCTACTACCAACACTCACAGTGCTACTACCAACACTCACAGTGCTACTACCAACACTCACAGTGTTACTACCAACACTCACAGTGCTACTACCAACACCCACAGTGCTACTACCAACACTCACAGTGCTACTACCAACACTCACAGTGCTACTACCAACACTCACAGTGCTACTACCAACACTCACAGTGCTACTACCAACACTCACAGTGCTACTAACATCACCCACAGTGCTACTACCAACACTCACAGTGTTACTACCAACACTCACAGTGCTACTACCAACACTCACAGTGCTACTACCAACACTCACAGTGTTACTACCAACACCCACAGTGCTACTACCAACACTCACAGTGCTACTACCAACACTCACAGTGCTACTACCAACACTCACAGTGCTACTACCAACACTCACAGTGCTACTACCAACACTCACAGTGCTACTACCAACACTCACAGTGCTACTACCAACACTCACAGTGCTACTACCAACACTCACAGTGCTACTACCAACACTCACAGTGCTACTACCAACACTCACAGTGTTACTACCAACACTCACAGTGCTACTACCAACACTCACAGTGCTACTACCAACACTCACAGTGCTACTACCAACACTCACAGTGCTACTACCAACACTCACAGTGCTACTACCAACACTCACAGTGTTACTACCAACACTCACAGTGCTACTACCAACACTCACAGTGCTACTACCAACACTCACAGTGCTACTAACATCACCCACAGTGCTACTACCAACACCCACAGTGCTACTACCAACACTCACAGTGCTACTACCAACACTCACAGTGCTACTACCAACACCCACAGTGCTACTACCAACACTCACAGTGCTACTAACATCACCCACAGTGCTACTACCAACACCCACAGTGCTACTACCAACACTCACAGTGCTACTACCAACACTCACAGTGCTACTAACATCACCCACAGTGCTACTACCAACACTCCCAGTGCTACTACCAACACTCACAGTGCTACTACCAACACTCACAGTGCTACTACCAACACTCACAGTGCTACTACCAACACTCACAGTGCTACTAACATCACCCACAGTGCTACTACCAACACCCACAGTGCTACTACCAACACTCACAGTGCTACTACCAACACTCACAGTGCTACTAACATCACCCACAGTGCTACTACCAACACTCACAGTGCTACTACCAACACTCACAGTGCTACTACCAACACTCACAGTGCTACTAACATCACCCACAGTGCTACTACCAACACTCACAGTGCTACTACCAACACTCACAGTGCTACTACCAACACTCACAGTGCTACTACCAACACTCACAGTGCTACTACCAACACCCACAGTGCTACTACCAACACTCACAGTGTTACTACCAACACCCACAGTGCTACTACCAACACCCACAGTGCTACTACCAACACTCACAGTGCTACTACCAACACTCACAGTGCTACTACCAACACTCACAGTGCTACTACCAACACTCACAGTGCTACTACCAACACTCACAGTGCTACTACCAACACCCACAGTGCTACTACCAACACTCACAGTGCTACTACCAACACCCACAGTGCTACTACCAACACCCACAGTGCTACTACCAACACTCACAGTGCTACTACCAACACTCACAGTGCTACTACCAACACTCACAGTGCTACTACCAACACTCACAGTGCTACTACCAACACCCACAGTGCTACTACCAACACTCACAGTGCTACTACCAACACTCACAGTGTTACTACCAACACTCACAGTGCTACTACCAACACTCACAGTGCTACTACCAACACTCACAGTGTTACTACCAACACTCACAGTGTTACTACCAACACTCACAGTGCTACTACCAACACTCACAGTGCTACTACCAACACCCACAGTGCTACTACCAACACCCACAGTGCTACTACCAACACCCACAGTGCTACTACCAACACTCACAGTGCTACTACCAACACTCACAGTGCTACTACCAACACCCACAGTGCTACTACCAACACCCACAGTGCTACTACCAACACCCACAGTGCTACTACCAACACTCACAGTGTTACTACCAACACTCACAGTGTTACTACCAACACCCACAGTGCTACTACCAACACCCAGTGTTACTACCAACACTCACAGTGCTACTACCAACACTCACAGTGTTACTACCAACACCCACAGTGCTACTACCAACACTCACAGTGCTACTACCAACACTCACAGTGTTACTACCAACACTCACAGTGCTACTACCAACACTCACAGTGCTACTACCAACACTCACAGTGCTACTACCAACACTCACAGTGCTACTACCAACACTCACAGTGCTACTACCAACACTCACAGTGCTACTACCAACACTCACAGTGCTACTACCAACACTCACAGTGCTACTACCAACACTCACAGTGCTACTACCAACACTCACAGTGCTACTACCAACACTCACAGTGCTACTACCAACACCCACAGTGCTACTACCAACACTCACAGTGCTACTACCAACACTCACAGTGCTACTACCAACACTCACAGTGCTACTACCAACACTCACAGTGCTACTACCAACACTCACAGTGCTACTACCAACACTCACAGTGCTACTACCAACACTCACAGTGCTACTACCAACACTCACAGTGCTACTACCAACACTCACAGTGCTACTACCAACACGCACAGTGCTAACACCCACAGTGCTACTACCAACACTCACAGTGCTACTACCAACACTCACAGTGCTACTACCAACACCCACAGTGCTACTACCAACACTCACAGTGCTACTACCAACACTCACAGTGCTACTACCAACACTCACAGTGCTACTACCAACACTCACAGTGCTACTACCAACACCCACAGTGCTACTACCAACACTCACAGTGCTACTACCAACACCCACAGTGTTACTACCAACACTCACAGTGCTACTACCAACACCCACAGTGTTACTACCAACACTCACAGTGTTACTACCAACACTCACAGTGTTACTACCAACACTCACAGTGCTACTACCAACACTCACAGTGTTACTACCAACACTCACAGTGTTACTACCAACACTCACAGTGCTACTACCAACACTCACAGTGTTACTACCAACACTCACAGTGCTACTACCAACACCCACAGTGTTACTACCAACACTCACAGTGTTACTACCAACACTCACAGTGTTACTACCAACACTCACAGTGTTACTACCAACACTCATAAGTGATGTTATCCTTTTACAATACTAGCAGTGCCAGCAGTGTTGACAGTGCCAGCAGTGCTGACCGTGCCAGTGCTGAGTGCCAGCAGTGCTGACCGTGCCAGTGCTGAGTGTCAGCAGCGCTGACAGTGCCAGCAGCGCTGACAGTGCCAGCAGCGCTGACAGTGCCAGCAGTGCTGACCGTGCCAGCAGTGCTGACCGTGCCAGTGCTGAGTGTCAGCAACGCTGACAGTGCTGACCGGTATAACTACGGTGTGGAAGTTTGGTAGTTACTAACACGCTACCATCAACCAAGAACCTTGTTTTCCCCACACCTGGAGTTAATGACTCTTAACTTACCTAAAGCAAGAGTTCCTAAACATATATGGACGAGTGTAGAGACCCAAGACAAAATATATAATAATCCAGCCATTATAACGACCCTACCGCCAGACCTGCCTTGTAAACACTGTGTCCGGACGAGCCTTGACTCCTGGTTATGACCTCCCGGAAATACATTTATTCCACATTTCTAACGTCTAGAAATTTTATGAATTCTCTGCGTAATGTTATGGTGTAAAGAGTGGATAAGTAAAGCAAGTTAAAATTCAAGAAAACTCTTGTTTTAATAAAAAAGTTAAGGTAATATCGGGATATCAATGATCCGGATAGAGGTAGGAGCAGCCAATCAGGTGGCTGATGAGATGGCGATGACAACATAGAAACTACAATATATTTTTCGCAATATTAACCTCTGAGGGTTATTTAACTCCAAATAACCTCTTGAAAAGACAAGCATTGTGGATTACTTCCACCATAACTCTTTCATTAGTTGGTTATGGAGGTTTAAAGCTTATCAAGTATACTTACATAAGGCTGAGCATAACTCAGAGACCCCACAAGATCACAATGAAAATAATGTGCTTGAGTTTGTTACGGGTTATAAGTTACTTTATTCAGGTACAGGTACACATTAATACAGTTACATATATTATCATACATGGCAGCACATGCGTAGACTACCTAGGATAACCCAAAATAACCAAAGTGACTTATATCCATTCGGGTCCTCGGTAATTTACACATTATTATGTACACCAATTGTAATCATCCGAAGATTGTGTTATTAAGTATTACAGAACAACATTATTAATGCCAGCAAACAAAGCCCCCTTAAATTCCATCAATATAATGACATTTATCTTTGCAAACATACTGTGAAAATTTGTCTGGACTGCCTCCAAGTGAGTCTCCTACCCTGGCAAGCTCTGTTGACACCGAGCTCTGAAGCCGGTACCTCAGCCTCACAAGTGGCTTATAGGACAGATTTTCATAAATGACTGATGTTGCAAGAAACCTCGCCTGCATACACGTTTAAAGGACTAACTTACTTGGTGTTGCAGCATATATCCTGATCTTCAACCTCCCTAAGCTTAGCCCCTTCGGACTTCCCCTCAGAAACCACGTGCAACCATGAGCCTTAATTCCTGCAATATTCAATCAATATTAGTGACCTGCCTGCACCTCAGAAATTCCTGTATCCAAGAGGGTGTGTATCCCCTAGTATAACTATGCAGAAACGGACACTAGCTTCTAGGTAGACAAGAGACAAAATCACGTACTGGTCATGAACTGCCGGCTGCACAAAGGCCACAGCTCAACTCACTCGCAATTTTCCCCAGACACTGGCCAGAAATCCTATGGGCCTGATGGAGGAGGTCATCTACGGTACATCGAGGTGCCTCCACCAGATTTCCCCAGGTCTCATATGTGAAGACACGTGGGGGGCGCCGTCTGCTGATCACGGCACGTGTTGTCCAGATGATGTCTGGTCATAGAAGAAAGATGTGGCGTCTTCGAGACCCGTGCCTCGTCGTTCAAACTTGGGTTGCCAGTTCTCCCTAGCTAACTTAACCTAGTGTTTGCCTACATTATCGGCCTATTACTACCCCAATGGACCCCAATGGAAATAAGTCACTCTGTCTGACTTTTTTGGGTTATCCTAGCTTCTCTACACATATGCTGCTATGTATGATAATTCTATGTAACTGTATTGTGTATACCTGAATAAATTTACTTACTTACTTACTTACCTATGTTAAGGTCTTAGGATGCAACATCCCAGCAATTCCAGGAACAGCTGTTAAAAATTGACCACTGTCTGGAAAATCTTCCAGCTCCTGCACCCAACATCTTGCTCCTGGGGGATTTCAACTTAAGGCACCTAAAATGGAGGAATATAGCAAATAATATTGTTGCAGAAATAACACCAGGAGGCAGCTCTGATGAAAACTCACACTCACACGAGCTTTTAAATCTCTGCACAAAATTCAATTTAAACCAGCAAATAATAGAGCCTACAAGACTGGAGAATACACTAGACCTCATCTTCACTAACAATGATGATCTGATAAGAAATGTCACCATATCAAAAACAATATACTCAGATCACAACATAATTGAGGTTCAGACATGTATGCATGGAGCCCCAGACCGACAAAATGAGACTAGTCATGAGGGAGCATTCACCAAATTCAACTTCAATAACAAAAACATAAAGTGGGACCAAGTAAACCAAGTCCTAACCGATATAAGCTGGGAAGATATACTAAGCAACACAGACCCAAACTTATGCCTAGAACAGATTAACTCGGTGGCACTCGATGTATGCACAAGGCTTATTCCTCTAAGAAAAAGGAGGAGTAGATGTAAAATAGAAAGAGACAGGCGCTCCCTTTACAGGCGACGGAAAAGAATAACAGAGCGGCTAAAAGAGGTCAATATATCTGAAATGCGCAGGGAGACACTGGTCAGAGAAATAGCAAGCATCGAACTTAAGCTAAAAGAATCCTTTAGGAGTCAGGAATCGCGGGAAGAACTAAAAGCCATAAATGAAATCGAAAGAAACCCAAAGTATTTCTTCTCCTATGCCAAATCAAAATCGAGAACAACGTCCAGTATTGGGCCCCTACTTAAACAAGATGGGTCCTACACAGATGACAGCAAGGAAATGAGTGAGCTACTCAAGTCCCAATATGACTCAGTTTTTAGCAAGCCGCTAACCAGACTGAGAGTCGAAGACCAAAATGAATTTTTTATGAGAGAGCCACAAAATTTGACTAACACAAGCCTATCCGATGTTATCCTGACGCCAAATGACTTCGAACAGGCGATAAATGACATGCCCATGCACTCTGCCCCAGGGCCAGACTCATGGAACTCTGTGTTCATCAAGAACTGCAAGAAGCCCCTATCACGAGCCTTTTCCATCCTATGGAGAGGGAGCATGGACACGGGGGTCGTCCCTCAGTTACTAAAAACAACAGACATAGCCCCACTCCACAAAGGGGGCAGTAAAGCAACAGCAAAGAACTACAGACCAATAGCACTAACATCCCATATCATAAAAATCTTTGAAAGGGTCCTAAGAAGCAAGATCACCACCCATCTAGAAACCCATCAGTTACACAACCCAGGGCAACATGGGTTTAGAACAGGTCGCTCCTGTCTGTCTCAACTACTGGATCACTACGACAAGGTCCTAAATGCACTAGAAGACAAAAAGAATGCAGATGTAATATATACAGACTTTGCAAAAGCCTTCGACAAGTGTGACCATGGCGTAATAGCGCACAAAATGCGCGCTAAAGGAATAACAGGAAAAGTCGGTCGATGGATCTATAATTTCCTCACTAACAGAACACAGAGAGTAGTCGTCAACAGAGTAAAGTCCGAGGCAGCTACGGTGACAAGCTCTGTCCCACAAGGCACAGTACTAGCTCCCATCTTGTTCCTCATCCTCATATCCGACATAGACAAGGATGTCAGCCACAGCACCGTGTCTTCCTTTGCAGATGACACCCGAATCTGCATGACAGTGTCTTCCATTGCAGACACTGCAAGGCTCCAGGCGGACATCAACCAAATCTTTCAGTGGGCTGCAGAAAACAATATGAAGTTCAACGATGAGAAATTTCAATTACTCAGATATGGTAAACATGAGGAAATTAAATCTTCATCAGAGTACAAAACAAATTCTGGCCACAAAATAGAGCGAAGCACCAACGTCAAAGACCTAGGAGTGATTATGTCGGAGGATCTCACCTTCAAGGACCATAACATTGTATCAATCGCATCTGCTAGAAAAATGACAGGATGGATAATGAGAACCTTCAAAACTAGGGAGGCCAAGCCCATGATGACACTCTTCAGGTCACTTGTTCTATCTAGGCTGGAATATTGCTGCACTCTAACAGCACCTTTCAAGGCAGGTGAAATTGCCGACCTAGAAAATGTACAGAGAACTTTCACGGCGCGCATAACGGAGATAAAACACCTCAATTACTGGGAGCGCTTGAGGTTTCTAAACCTGTATTCCCTGGAACGCAGGAGGGAGAGATACATGATTATATACACCTGGAAAATCCTAGAGGGACTAGTACCAAACTTGCACACGAAAATCACTCACTACGAAAGCAAAAGACTTGGCAGACGATGCACCATCCCCCCAATGAAAAGCAGGGGTGTCACTAGCACGTTAAGAGACCATACAATAAGTGTCAGGGGCCCGAGACTGTTCAACTGCCTCCCAGCACACATAAGGGGGATTACCAACAGACCCCTGGCAGTCTTCAAGCTGGCACTGGACAAGCACCTAAAGACAGTTCCTGATCAGCCGGGCTGTGGCTCGTACGTTGGTTTGCGTGCAGCCAGCAGCAACAGCCTGGTTGATCAGGCGCTGATCCACCAGGAGGCCTGGTCACAGACCGGGCCGCGGGGGCGTTGACCCCCGAAACTCTCTCCAGGTAAACTCCAGGTAAACAGTTGCCTCAATAATCCTAATATTAGTGTACTAACAGTATAAACTACCTACTTCCCTGATGGGTAAATCTATAAATTAAAAGTACCTTTCAACCACCTATGTCAATCCAGGAGAGTGTGTTTTTGTTTTTGTGTGGGTGTAAGGGCTCTCGAACGGTGTGTTTTTCCCCGTTGGGACTTCTCGGATCGAATAAGTTCCAACACATACACTGTCTAAAGCCATCATCAAACAACAAAATACCTTACATCATGTTAATGCTCACAGAGTCAAATACAATATTTGCAGTTTTCAGAGACCCACATGAAGAACTATCTCAACAACGAAATATTGATTCTCAGGTTTTAACCTATTCAGATGAGACAGACTTAACAGGCAACAATTGGGGGGGGGGGGGGAGGAGGTTGGCTTGTACATCACATGCTATAGGTCCTTTTTCTGTTTTGTTGATTTTGACAATTTGTTTCCTGTTGTTAAGATAGGACTTAAACCATTCTATGGAGCCTATGCCGATAGCTTGAAGTTTCTTGCATAATATTTTGTGGTTGAGAGTATCAAAGGCCTTGTGGAAAATACTGTATATATTTATGGAAATACAGTATTTTATATGTAAATTGATGGTTTATATTGTATTTAATATAAATTATATTATAAAAAATGGGAAGCTCTGCGCCTGCGCAGAGGTCACTTGCCATGTTTTTGAATGAGCCAAGAAAACGTTAGTGAAAATAAGAAGAATTTTCCTTGCTTTAGAGGTTATATTGGGCTTTCACCTCTCAAATAGGAGGCGAAAATGTTGGATGTGCATTTCTACATAATTTGAGCATTAAATTGATGTACAGGACAGCTCCAGGAACCTCAGATAAGCTATCTAAATTATGTTTGTAATTCTGGCCAGTATTATCATCATAAATTTAGTTAGAGGGAGGTTTTTGAGTATTATACACAGTAATCTCCAGACTAATTGGTGAGTGTTATGATTATAAATTCTCCTTCTGTTATATAAATGTGTATATGTAATCATTTATTAATTTTAATATACAGTCTGCAAAAATTATAATAATTTTAACAGAATTCCTGGTGTGTACGTACATTTCATTTGCAATTAATATAGGTCTAGAGCAACTTGTGGAAAGACAGATGGTAGGTATTGAAGGGGGACATTTTTGTGACCTAGGTGTCCTAAAAATTCCTACTTGTCTCTGTAACTTTGATAAATAATAATTATCTTTGTTACCATTTACTTGTATGTATGTAATGAGATTCATCCAGGTAAATGTAATTTTCCATAATATGCCCGTTGGTCCTTGTTTGAACCGGAGGTAATTTTTGGAGTCATTAATTAGTGAATTAATTACTTAATAATTATATGTGAAATGACAGAAGGAGGTGGATGTTAGGTCCACAAATTTACTTAATGTGTAGTGGATTATAATTATAATATTAATTTTGCTAAACCAAGTCTGGCAAGGATAAGCCAAGTCTGGCTAAGGTTTATATTAATGTGTATTTAAAATTTATATTATAATTTTCTTACATGTGCAATGACATGACATGTGCATGACAGTGTCTTCCATTGCAGACACTGCAAGGCTCCAGGCGGACATCAACCGAATCTTTCAGTGGGCTGCAGAAAACAATATGAAGTTCAACGATGAGAAATTTCAATTACTCAGATATGGTAAACACGAGGAAATTAAATCTTCATCAGAGTACAAAATAAATTCTGGCCACAAAATAGAGCGAAACACCAATGTCAAAGACCTGGGAGTGATCATGTCGGAGGATCTCACCTTCAAGGACCATAACATTGTATCAATCGCATCTGCTAGAAAAATGATAGGATGGATAATGAGAACCTTCAAAACTAGGGAGGCCAAGCCCATGATGACACTCTTCAGGTCACTTGTTCTATCTAGGCTGGAATATTGCTGCACACTAACAGCACCTTTCAAGGCAGGTGAAATTGCTGACCTAGAAAATGTACAGAGAACCTTCACGGCGCGCATAACGGAGATAAAACACCTCAATTACTGGGAGCGCTTGAGGTTCCTAAAACTGTATTCCCTGGAATGCAGGAGGGAGAGATACATGATTATATACACCTGGAAAATCCTAGAGGGACTAGTACCGAACTTGCACACGAAAATCACTCACTACGAAAGCAAAAGACTTGGCAGACGATGCAACATCCCCCCCATGAAAAGCAGGGGTGTCACTAGCACATTAAGAGACCATACAATAAGTGTCAGGGGCCCGAGACTGTTCAACTGCCTCCCAGCATACATAAGGGGGATTACCAACAGACCCCTGGCAGTCTTCAAGCTGGCACTGGACAAGCACCTAAAGTCGGTTCCTGACCAGCCGGGCTGTGGCTCGTATGTTGGTTTGTGTGCAGCCAGCAGCAACAGCCTGGTTGATCAGGCTCTGATCCACCAGGAGGCCTGGTCACAGACCGGGCCTCGGGGGCGTTGACCCCCGGAACTCTCTCCAGGTGAACTCCAGGTAAACTAAGCTCACGTGTAGCTAACATTATTAATGTGTATTTAAAATTTATATTATAATTTTCTTACATGTAACTGCTAAGCTCAAGTGCAGCTAGGATTTATTCAAAGGTAAGTTGTAATATTTACCTTTATGAAGTGCATAATTTAGTACATAATCAGTGTTATTAATTAAGTTGAATTTAATACATTGCATCATGGCTGAAAATGAGGAAATTAATGTAGAAGACAAACATATGGAATATAGAGCAAAAAAAGCATCACTACAGGCCAGAAAAGGTCATATGGCAAAGGCATATAATAAATGTTTGGAATTTTTTTTTATATTTTGTTTAAAACAGTGCATACAAATATACATAGATACTCACGTATATAAAAATGATATAAATACGTATAAAAAGAGGCATTATCAGTGACTGTTCCAGTCCACAAAGTAACACTACTCATAATGGTGCTGATATACACCTGACCACATAACTAACACACTACTGCAAAAAACACAGTGCTTCCATCACTGTTTTTTTCATAATGTAGAATGATACAATGCAGCTTACGATGCAGGTGACTCACCCCCCCCCCCAACATTTACTTTATTGTTATTAATATACTCAAAAAGTTGCGCTAAACTACAAGGACGAACATTTACTTTAACAGTTTTATGTTCTCCATACTTTATCATTTTATTTTAAAACATTACAATACTTTAATAAATATAAGAACCCTCATCAAGTCCTTCACAGAAAAAAATGAATTTTCATATTTGCAATACACAAACACATTTGTCTTTGTGCTGACAAAATATCCCTCATCCTATGCTTTTTATCCTTTTACGAAATACAAGATTACACAACAATATACTTTTTATCATTCAAAATATATTACAATATGCATGAAAATTTTAAATATGCTTAACATAAAATTTATTTAAGAATTAATACAAATAATGACTTCTATATACATTGTACACACATGTATTACATGTGGTTATGATTCCATCAGAATGACTTCCATACTTCCCCTCCTTTTCCACAGTGCAAAAATAAATAACACTTGCACTAGACTTCACAACATCTTACAACTATTCAAAGAACTTATAAAATACTAACAACAGTTACACTTATGACAATATATAGATAATTACACAACTTTACAATAGTGAAGAATGTCAACTAATATGATAACAGTACACTAGATATTGAAACACACTTGTATTACATATACCCAGATTTATATTGGTAAACACGTATTATCATGTACAACAAGATATAGATGTTTATTGACAAGTTTCAGAGCAATTTCAGACTTGCTCTTTCACACACTAAGGTAGATAATAGAATATTATAGCACCTATTCGAATTAATAAGCCCCCTCTCACTTCTCATGAAAACATCACTACAGTTAAACAGTACTAAATTTCTAGTTGTTCTAGCAGTTCAAATTCATTGTAATTCATTTTACCGATGAAAACACCACTACAGTGTAATCCATGCCCCTTTATGGGGCAGACTGCAAAATTTGTGGGTCTGAGCATGTGCTTTTTTGTGCGTGTTATCCTACTCATGCCGCACATCTAGATTCCCGTTCTTTATTTCTGGCCAATCACAAGCCTTCCCTGAGTCACTTCAGCTAAGTGGTGCCATCCTGTTCTCACTTCCCATTGGCTGAGAGACCAAGATGTGGCTTGATGTTGCCAGGATTAACATTTTTTCATCTAGTGAGACTCAAATACCCTTGGATTTTATCCTCTACAATGCCGGTAAGTACTGATTGTTATGTCTAGTGCATAAATGAATAGTTTAGGCATATTTTGATATATATATAAAGGCTGTGTGAAGCATAATATGAGTGTACCATGCAAATGAAAAAAAGTGCAACAAAAGAGGCCTCAAAAAATGTTGGTCTGCCCTTTTAGGGCCAGTTTTCAATTTCAGTAAATAAATATTTATAAAAAATATTTCTATTGCTTATATGAAATTTGTAGTGGTCTGGATGTGTACAGAACGTTTTTATTGTCCTTCCAGATCAATGAGAAATTGTTTTATGGTGAGCCCTCCAACACCAAGTCAAATATATCTGCGTTTTGGAGGAAAGTGACTCAGAATCGGAGGTAGATGACCCAGAATTGCTTGAAAGTGGTGCTGAATACTTGCCAGCAAATGCAGAGGTGTCAAGTGATGAGGAGGAGGAAGAAATGCCAGCCAAAAAGCGAAAAGTAGTCAAGAAAAAGAAAGGTATTATGATCAAGGAGATGTCTGATGAAGATATTCATGATGAGCTTGCTGTTGACAGTAACCCCAGCTGGACCTGTGGTGACATCCATAATTACCCTTTGCCTTCCATTCTAGCAATTAGTATTATAGAAAGACTGTTCTTTCTCAGGGAATTCATGAATGTGGGACTTGAAAATTTTATCCCTTTGCAATGTGTCAATGTAGCAATTTGGTTTATTTTTATATTTTTATAATACCTAAAAAAGGTTTGGATACAAGTTCCATTTATGTTTTTGATATTGTCTGTTTGTATAATAAATTAAAAAAATAGTTATTTTCTGTTTTATTAACCATTGCAAGTTTGCAACATCCAAATTTAGTATCCCTTAAATGCGCAGACCATAATAAATTAGGGCTTCGCAGATTAGTAATTGCTTGAAAACTAACCATCAGAATTCCATTTATATGGGCTCATTGACCTTATATTGAGTTACTCTATCCACTATAGAGAGTTCAGTTCGAGTTTCTAATTTTATGGCCATTCACCCCATGAAGGGTTAAGATTCAAGATATTCTAGCAATTCTATGCCCATGTAATTCATTCTCCCCTCTCTCCTTATGCAGAGACCAGTCCACCCAACCATTACAGCACTAAATCACGCAACCCTCTCACTGTCATGCCTCTATATGATACCGGAAAATCTATAGCCCATCTACGGCCATACACTATCTCATTTATACACTTTGTTTTATAGAAATGTCCTGTTAAAGCCCTTGTTCGTTCCCCCCCCCACCTCCCTCATCGCCCACGATATATAGATATAATCTGACGCTAAATACATGACGGCCCTCCTCACACTATCTCCCACACCCTCTATATCCAAACTCAGTGCCCTTAATACCACTAACCCACTCCCACCCACCATATCCAAGACTCTGCAAAACCATAGATGTGCCCTCTCGATGTGTTCACAGAAATACACCACATGATATGCTGTTTCCTTCTCCCCACACAAAACACAACATTGAGACTGCAAAATTCCCATCTGATACAATCGCACTTTAGTTGGCAAAATCCCATGTAAAAATCTATACATAGTTTCCCTCACCCTTGACTTTAACCGTAACTTACTGAATACTCCCCAGATTCGTGTCCAATTATATAATGGAAAAACATTCTCCCCTTCCAACACCTCTTGACACCTTTTCAACTTCCCCAAAACACACGGCGTTACATTTTCCGGATTTCTTACTTGTAGTAAGTATCTCAACATACTCATACACTCCTTTAAGTCCCTACCCCGTCACCACCACCTCACATCTTCCATTACATCCCCCACTCTGACATCAACTTCCTCACGCAATCTCAGATAACAATGCTTCACATACATGCTCTTCAGTCTTCTACCCAAAGGAATTAAACCTAAATCCCCCCTTTGCCAGCGGTGTCATCACAACCGTCTGCCTCAGCCAATGACAACCATATCCCCATATAAAATTCAGTACTTTCCTTTGCACTTGCCGCACATCTTTCACCATCAAGGGGTACACCACAGCCACATGCCACAATTTAGAATAAATGAGTGTATTAACCACAATGACTCTCTGTTGTATAGTCAAACCACTCGTTCTTATTCCCCCTAACCTAAGCAAGGCCCTTTGCACTACCCTTTCAGAATTTGCCTCTCTAGCTCCCTGCGCTGCCCCTCTGTACAATACTCCACAAATTTTTATCTGCTCGACGACCTACCATCCATACTTATTTCCCAGTTCCCCCTCCCACCCATGACCCAACCTCCAGTAATTTCGACTTTTCACTATTAACACTCATACCTGTTGCTCCACTAAATATTTCAACAATTCTGCCTACATTCTTTAACCCCTCCTCTCCCCCCACTAAGACTGTCATGTCATCAACATAACCAACTATACCCGTAGCACCCATATGTCTTACCCCCCCTCACTTGCTGCTACATTTATTAACCTATATAATGGGTCTTGCAGACATGCAAATAGGATCTGAGACATGGGGCATCCTTGCCTCAGCCCCCTACCCATACTAACCATCTTCCCCACCCTTCCATTTATTTGCACTCGTATTTCTGCACCTCTATATAAAGTTTCCGCCCACTGCACAATTTCCTCACCGAAACCCATCCTCCTCATAATCATCCATAATGTCTCTCTCTCTACACAATCATAAGCCGCCTTCTAATCCAAAGCAAGAACACCTCCGCCGTCCATCCTACGCTCCTCTATATAATCCTTTATCCTCCCATGCCCACTAAACATCGTTCGCCCTGGCACGCCCTTCTGTCCCATATCTATAACCTTCCCAATTACTTTACGAAACTTATTACCTAAAACCTTGGCAAACAATTTATAATCCCCGCACATTAATGATAAACCTCTATAATCTACGATGCTATTCTGTACTTCCCCCTTTGGAACCATAACTCATACATCCCTTATCCTTCATCACATTCACCAACTGCACCAAGAATTCCTTCATGACATCCCAGTTGCTTAAATAAAATTCATTTGGGATTCCATCTATCCCAGGTGCTTTCCCAACACTCATCCCTTTTAAAGCCGTCCACACTTCCTCTTCATCTATAGGCCCCTCTATCACAGCTCTATCTGCTGACTCTAGGTTTCTCCGTATCCCCTTCTCTAGACTCTTCAGATCTCCCATCTTTCTGTTTCCCCCTCTCATATATATCTCAAACCACTTATCAGCATAACCACTCATACTTTCCGTAGTTACTAACCTCTGTCCCATCGTATACCCTCCCACATCCGTATGTACGTCCAATTTCATCATAGTCATTATCCTTTGTCGTGTCTTTAATCGCCGCAATACACAGGCGGATGGCTTATCTCCCCATAAAACATCTTCCAATCCACCTCTCAATCTCTCATCATCAAATCTTGCATTCTGCATTTCCATTAATTGCGCTTTGATGCCCTCAATCTCTTGTACTGGATAAACCCTACTAAAACCTTCATAGCACTGTTTCAACTGCCTTTCCAAATATCTCTGTAAGCCATATTTCCATTGACTTACCTCCTTTCCTTTCCTCATATAAAAATTTTTGATTCCTGATTTAGCATATTCCTCCCACCATCGTAGTATATCACCTCCCTTTCTCCCCTTGGTCCACTCATTTGTCCATCACTCAACAAAACTAACACCGTCCTCCAGCTCATCTAACAAGCTCACATTAAGTTTCCAATAACTCATGTAACACTTTGGTAAACCTCCCCATCCCACATCCACGACCACTCCTCTATGATCTGAAAACACAACGTTTATAGTTTCTGTATTAGCAACCTGTAACCCGGGAGCAGCATAAATACGATCTAATCGTGCCGCATATCCTCTCCTCACATAAGTATGCTCCACGTTCCACCCCTCCCCCCTCACTACATCCGCTAAGCCTGCTCCTCCTAAAACATCCTGTAGCACCCCCAAAACACACCCTGCACCCCTCGGCTCCACATCTTTTCTATGTATCACACTATTCCAATCCCCTCCAAATAATGAATAAGCAGGTAACCCCCGCATATGATAAATTAGTGTGTCCCATACAAAATCCTCTTTAACACGTCTATTACTGTCCGCCGGCATGTATACACTCCCAAAACATACACTTACCCCACCCCATGTCCCATCCACCCTCGCTACTCTCCCATCTCCCCCTTCTTCCCAATGTAACAATTGGAAAGGACTGGTCTCAGCTATTAAAACAGCAGCACTTCCCTTAAGCTTCCCAGTATACCCAGCATAAACTTTATATTCATCTACCAACAAATCCCTTCCATACCTAAAATTATGCTCTTGTAAAAATATGACTTGTATTTTAAGTCTCTTTAAAAAATCACTAAAGATCTTACGCTTTACATCAGCCCTTAGGCCATTTACATTTAATGTTAGACAAAGTTGCTTTTATATCTTCTTCATCTGCTTCAAATGGGACATTCCGTAGCTTTACCCAAGTATAATACTTGGATACATCCCTCAGTCGTACTTCTAAACCAGGATTAACCATACACACGTCTTGGTATTTTTCCACCATCTTGTCATATGTCGCAGCCATTACGAATTTCACAAAGATCCTTGTAGCTCCATTTAAGGCAATGCCATACAGATCATCTTTGTTGATGCAGTAGGTATCTCGTAGTATGGCAGGCAGCATAACAGAAGCATTGGTATGATAAACCGTTCCTTTCAACACCTCAATACAAACAGTGTTGATTCTCCGCCTGATAGCCTGCGCCATCTTGTGAAAATCACTCAGTGCTACCAACAGGTGCTAGCTCAACCGCCAATGTCCATCTGCCACCAAGGTTGAGAGACGAATGCAGGAGCAAGGCGTAGCACAACCTCATGGCCCGAAAGCGATGAGGTCAATGTTTGGAATTAACGAATCAAGAAACTGTGAATACTGATGATTTAAAATTGTATTTAGATGCTTTGGGGAATAGATATAATTCATACAAATTATATTATAACAAATATGAAGGAGATTTGTTAGTAAACTGTGTAGATGAGACTGAAGTAGATCTTATGATTAATCAGTATTATGAATTAGAAGAAAAGATTCTTTCTTGTAAAAGTCAGGCCTTGAATAAATTAAAATGTGTAAACTAGGCAGTTAACCAGTCTGCTCCAACAAATAAGATGTCTTTGCCAAAACTCCCAGAATTATGTTGACCTGTATTTAATCCTGGAGAAAATTGGGAGGAGTTTTGGTCTATTTTTAAAGCAGCTGTGCATGATAGGAGTGACCTAGCCTGTGTAACTAAATTATTTTACCTCAAAGGACAGATTAGAGGAGATGCTCACATACTGATACAAGCCTTTCCCAATGTAGATGATTCTTACAAAGAAGCAGTTGACTTGTTGAAGATCACTTATGGTAATATAGAACAAAGTAGGTTGGATCTAGTGAATATCATTGTTAATTTAAAATCTCCAGATCACACTTACAAAGGTTTACAGCAGTTTAGAGTTAAACTGGAGAGCACTCTCAAAACTTTAAGTAATAAATATAATCTGAAGGAATCAGGCTGGTTATTGAGTGCCATTGTACAAAATGAATTAAGCTGTAAAACCCTTGAATGGCTCTCGAACAAGTATCACAAAGGTTATTTTGGTCTGGAGGAAATAAGACTAGGTCTACAAGAATTAATTGTTCAGTTGCAGACCAGCCAACTAACTCATTTTAAAGATGCAACACATAATAACTCTGAGGTATCTGTCAAGTTTCACAAAGGGAAAAATTATCCCAATGTTAATAATCAAAATTCATTTCCTAAACAGAGTTGCATAGGTGCATATCAAGTAGCAGGAATCAGAAATGATGATTCTTCACAAGGTAAGAAGAATAAGTACCCTCCTAAGAGTAGCCCAGTTAATAAGAAACCAGTCAAAGAAAAGAGAGATTGTCTCTTCTGCAAGGGTACTCATTTTTCTAAGAATTGCAATGCATACAATTCATGGAATGATAAAGTTGAAAGATTGGAGGAACTTGACAGATGTATCAGGTGTTTGGGTAATCACAATGTAAAGGATTGTCATGCCAAATTAAACAACTGTTATCAATGTCACAAAGGAAGACACCATATAGTCATGTGTAAGGGTTTATATGATAATGTTGATAATAATGATAATGTTGACAATCCAGACACAACAGTGGCTAATGTAAAAATTGCTGATAATGTTAATAATGATGGTTTTGCTGAAGTAGCCTTACCTGTGTTACAGGTAAAAATTGATGATAAAAGACATAAATCAAAAAATGTAACTGCATTATTGGACCAGGGATCCCAGCGTACTTTCATAAAACGGAAATGTCTTGATGGTATGAAAGTACAGATGGGAGATCCTACAACTCTAAAATTATCTGGTTTTCTCTCAGATAAAAGAGCTCAATTGTATGACACTGTTTATGTAACTGTCAGGTTAGGCAATGAGAAAAAACGTGTTAATGCAGTAATTGTAGATAGACTTCCAGAGAAAATATCTACAGTAGGGCTTAGTAAAGCTAAAGAAAGACTTTCACATAATGTATATTTAGCACCTTCTGATGTAAATGATGATTCTGTAGGCCCAATAAATATTTTGATAGTGACTATTATGCCTCCTTTGTAAAGGGTATGGTAAAGAAATGTGGTGTCACCCTTTTAAAGACTGCAGGAGGCCATGTAATGTATGGTAGGATTCCACGTAATAATATTTCATGACTGGAAGAAACTACAAATACCATAACTGTGTGTCTTACTCATGAAATCGTACCACAATATAATTCTTCCATAGAGGATGGTGTTGAGCCAGTGCAAAAATTGTGGGAATTAAACAGCACTGGAATAAATGTAAATGAAGAAATCCAGACGATTCTTTTATTCAGAAACAATACCTAAGAGATGTAAAATTCGAATCTTGACAATACGTACTGGGTGCGACTTCCGTGGAGACTGAACCATCCAGAATTGCCCACTAATTACAGAATGGCATATGGACAATTAAAGGCTCAGCTCCGCGAACTGAGTAAGACACCAGAATTGTTAACTGCATATAATGATATAATTACTGAACAATTAACTAACAGCAGTCCACTAGTCCACCAGTCCAGATGTCATGCAGCCCACTAGTCCACCAGCTCCAGATGTTGTCATGCTAGTCCACTAGTCCACCAGCTCCAGATGTTGTCATGCAGTCCACTAGTCCACCAGCTCCAGATGTTGTCATGCAGTCCACTAGTCCACCAGCTCCAGATGTTGCAGTCACTAGTCCACCAGCTCCAGATGTTGTCATGCAGTTCACTAGTCCACCAGCTCCAGATGTTGTCATGCAGTCCACTAGTCCACCAGCTCCAGATGTTGTCATGCAGTCCACTAGTCCGCCAGTTCCAGATGTTGTCATGCAGTCCACTAGTCCACCAGCTCCAGATGTTGTCATGCAGTCCACCACCAGCTCCAGATGTTGTCATGCAGTCCACTAGTCCACCAGCTCCAGATGTCATGCAGCCCACACTAGTCCACCAGCTCCAGATGTTGTCATGCAGTCCACTAGTCCACCAGCTCCAGATGTTGTCATGCAGTCCACTAGTCCACCAGCTCCAGATGTTGTCATGCAGTCCACTAGTCCACCAGCTCCAGATGTTGTCATGCAGTCCACTAGTCCACCAGCTCCAGATGTTGTCATGCAGTCCACTAGTCCACCAGCTCCAGATGTTGTCATGCAGTCCACTAGTCCACCAGCTCCAGATGTTGTCATGCAGTCCACTAGTCCACCAGCTCCAGATGTTGTCATGCAGTCCACTAGTCCACCAGCTCCAGATGTTGTCATGCAGTCCACTAGTCCACCAGCTCCAGATGTTGTCATGCAGCTCCCCACTAGTCCACCAGCTCCAGATGTTGTCATGCAGTTCACTAGTCCACCAGCTCCAGATGTTGTCATGCAGTCCACTAGTCCACCAGCTCCAGATGTTGTCATGCAGTCCACTAGTCCACCAGCTCCAGATGTTGTCATGCAGTCCACTAGTCCACCAGCTCCAGATGTTGTCATGCAGTCCACTAGTCCACCAGCTCCAGATGTTGTCATGCAGTCCACTAGTCCACCAGCTCCAGATGTTGTCATGCAGTCCACTAGTCCACCACAGATGTTGTCAGCTCCAGAGCTGTTGTCATGCAGTCCACTAGTCCACCAGCTCCAGATGTTGTCATGCAGTCCACTAGTCCACCAGCTCCAGATGTTGTCATGCAGTCCACTAGTCCACCAGCTCCAGATGTTGTCATGCAGTCCACTAGTCCACCAGCTCCAGATGTTGTCATGCAGTCCACTAGTCCACCAGCTCCAGATGTTGTCATGCAGTCCACTAGTCCACCAGCTCCAGATGTTGTCATGCAGTCCACTAGTCCACCAGCTCCAGATGTTGTCATGCAGTCCACTAGTCCACCAGCTCCAGATGTTGTCATGCAGTCCACTAGTCCACCAGCTCCAGATGTTGTCATGCAGTCCACTAGTCCACCAGCTCCAGATGTTGTCATGCAGTCCACTAGTCCACCAGCTCCAGAGATGCAGTCCACTAGTCCACCAGTCCAGATGTTGTCATGCAGTCCACTAGTCCACCAGCTCCAGATGTTGTCATGCAGTCCACTAGTCATGCACCAGCTCCAGATGTTGTCATGCAGTCCACTAGTCCACCAGTCCACCAGCTCCAGATGTTGTCATGCAGTCCACTAGTCCACCAGCTCCAGATGTTGTCATGCAGTCCACTAGTCCAGATGTTGTCCACAGATGTTGTCATGCAGTCCACTAGTCCACCAGCTCCAGACGTTGTCATGCAGTCCACTAGTCCACCAGCTCCAGACGTTGTCATGCAGTCCACTAGTCCACCAGCTCCAGATGTTGTCATGCAGTCCACTAGTCCACCAGCTCCAGATGTTGTCATGCAGTCCACTAGTGCAGATGTTGTCATCCACTAGTCCACCAGCTCCAGACGTTGTCATGCAGTCCACTAGTCCACCAGCTCCAGATGTTGTCATGCAGTCCACTAGTCCACCAGCTCCAGATGTTGTCATGCAGTCCACTAGTCCACCAGCTCCAGATGTTGTCATGCAGTCCACTAGTCCACCAGCTCCAGATGTTGTCATGCAGTCCACTAGTCCACCAGCTCCAGATGTTGTCATGCAGTCCACTAGTCCACCACTCCAGATGTTGTCATGCAGTCCACTAGTCCACCAGCTCCAGATGTTGTCATGCAGCAGTCCACTGTCAGCAGTCCACTAGTCCACCAGCTCCAGATGTTGTCATGCAGTCACACTAGTCATGCAGTCCCAGCCAGCTCCAGATGTTGTCATGCAGCCCACTAGTCCACCAGCTCCGATGTTGTCATGCAGTTCACTAGTCCACCAGCTCCAGATGTTGTCATGCAGTCCACTAGTCCACCAGTTCCAGATGTTGTCATGCAGTCCACTAGTCCACCAGCTCCAGATGTTGTCATGCAGTCCACTAGTCCACCAGCTCCAGATGTTGTCATGCAGTCCACTAGTCCACCAGCTCCAGATGTTGTCATGCAGTCCACTAGTCCACCAGCTCCAGATGTTGTCATGCAGTCCACTAGTCCACCAGCTCCAGATGTTGTCATGCAGTCCACTAGTCCACCAGCTCCAGATGTTGTCATGCAGTCCACTAGTCCACCAGCTCCAGATGTTGTCATGCAGTCCACTAGTCCACCAGCTCCAGATGTTGTCATGCAGTCCACTAGTCCACCAGCTCCAGATGTTGTCATGCAGTCCACTAGTCCACCAGCTCCAGATGTTGTCATGCAGTCCACCAGCTCCAGATGTTGTCATGCAGTCCACTAGTCCACCAGCTCCAGATGTTGTCATGCAGTCCACTAATCCACCAGCTCCAGATGTTGTCATGCAGTCCACTAGTCCACCAGCTCCAGATGTTGTCATGCAGTCCACTAGTCCACCAGCTCCAGATGTTGTCATGCAGTCCACTAGTCCACCAGCTCCAGATGTTGTCATGCAGTCCACTAGTCCACCAGCTCCAGATGTTGTCATGCAGTCCACTAGTCCGCCAGTTCCAGATGTTGTCATGCAGTCCACTAGTCCGCCAGTTCCAGATGTTGTCATGCAGTCCACTAGTCCACCAGCTCCAGATGTTGTCATGCAGTCCACTAGTCCACCAGCTCCAGATGTTGTCATGCAGTCCACTAGTCCACCAGCTCCAGATGTTGTCATGCAGTCCACTAGTCCACCAGCTCCAGATGTTGTCATGCAGTCCACTAGTCCACCAGCTCCAGATGTTGTCATGCAGTCCACTAGTCCACCAGCTCCAGATGTTGTCATGCAGTCCACTAGTCCACCAGCTCCAGATGTTGTCATGCAGTCCACTAGTCCACCAGCTCCAGATGTTGTCATGCAGTCCACTAGTCATGCACCAGCTCCAGATGTTGTCATGCAGTCCACTAGTCCACCAGCTCCAGATGTTGTCATGCAGTCCACTCCAGATGTTGTAGTCCACCAGCTCCAGATGTTGTCATGCAGTCCACTAGTCCACCAGCTCCAGATGTTGTCATGCAGTCCACTAGTCCACCAGCTCCAGATGTTGTCATGCAGTCCAGTCCACCAGCTCCAGATGTTGTCATGCAGTCCACTAGTCCACCAGCTCCAGATGTTGTCATGCAGTCCACTAGTCCACCAGCTCCAGATGTTGTCATGCAGTCCACTAGTCCACCAGCTCCAGATGTTGTCATGCAGTCCACTAGTCCACCAGCTCCAGATGTTGTCATGCAGTCCACTAGTCCACCAGCTCCAGATGTTGTCATGCAGTCCACCACTAGTCATGCACCAGTCCACCAGCTCCAGATGTTGTCATGCAGTCCACTAGTCCACCAGCTCCAGATGTTGTCATGCAGTCCACTAGTCCAGCTCCAGATGTTGTCATGCAGTCCATTAGTCCACCAGCTCCAGATGTTGTCATGCAGTCCACTAGTCCACCAGCTCCAGATGTTGTCATGCAGTCCACTAGTCCACCAGCTCCAGATGTTGTCATGCAGTCCACTAGTCCACCAGCTCCAGATGTTGTCATGCAGTCCACTAGTCCACCAGCTCCAGATGTTGTCATGCAGTCCATGAGTCCACCAGCTCCAGATGTTGTCATGCAGTCCACTAGTCCACCAGCTCCAGATGTTGTCATGCAGTCCACTAGTCCACCAGCTCCAGATGTTGTCATGCAGTCCACTAGTCCACCAGCTCCAGATGTTGTCATGCAGTCCACTAGTCCACCAGCTCCAGATGTTGTCATGCAGTCCACTAGTCCAGCTCCAGATGTTGTCATGCAGTCCATTAGTCCACCAGCTCCAGATGTTGTCATGCAGCTAGTCCACCAGCTCCAGATGTTGTCATGCAGTCCACTAGTCCACCAGCTCCAGATGTTGTCATGCAGTCCACTAGTCCACCAGCTCCAGATGTTGTCATGCAGTCCACTAGTCCACCAGCTCCAGATGTTGTCATGCAGTCCACTAGTCCACCAGCTCCAGATGTTGTCATGCAGTCCACTAGTCCACCAGCTCCAGATGTTGTCATGCAGTCCACTAGTCCACCAGCTCCAGATGTTGTCATGCAGTCCACTAGTCCACCAGCTCCAGATGTTGTCATGCAGTCCACTAGTCCACCAGCTCCAGATGTTGTCATGCAGTCCACTAGTCCACCAGTTCCAGATGTTGTCATGCAGTCCACTAGTCCACCAGCTCCAGATGTTGTCATGCAGTCCACTAGTCCACCAGCTCCAGATGTTGTCATGCAGTCCACTAGTCCACCAGTCCACCAGCTCCAGATGTTGTCATGCAGTCCACTAGTCCGCCAGTTCCAGATGTTGTCATGCAGTCCACTAGTCCGCCAGTTCCAGATGTTGTCATGCAGTCCACTAGTCCACCAGCTCCAGATGTTGTCATGCAGTCCACTAGTCCACCAGCTCCAGATGTTGTCATGCAGTCCACTAGTCCACCAGCTCCAGATGTTGTCATGCAGTCCACTAGTCCGCCAGTTCCAGATGTTGTCATGCAGTCCACTAGTCCGCCAGTTCCAGATGTTGTCATGCAGTCCACTAGTCCACCAGCTCCAGATGTTGTCATGCAGTCCACTAGTCCGCCAGTTCCAGATGTTGTCATGCAGTCCACTAGTCCGCCAGTTCCAGATGTTGTCATGCAGTCCACTAGTCCACCAGTTCCAGATGTTGTCATGCAGTCCACTAGTCCACCACGTCCAGATGTTGTCATGCAGTCCACTAGTCCACCAGCTCCAGATGTTGTCATGCAGTCCACTAGTCCACCAGTTCCAGATGTTGTCATGCAGTCCACTAGTCTACCAGCTCCAGATGTTGTCATGCAGTCCACTAGTCCACCAGTTCCAGATGTTGTCATGCAGTCCACTAGTCCACCAGTTCCAGATGTTGTCATGCAGTCCACTAGTCCACCAGTTCCAGATGTTGTCATGCAGCCCACTAGTCCACCAGTTCCAGATGTTGTCATGCAGTCCACTAGTCCACCAGCTCCAGATGTTGTCATGCAGTCCGTTAGTCCACCAGTTCCAGATGTTGTCATGCAGTCCAGTAGTCCACCAGCTCCAGATGTTGTCATGCAGTCCACTAGTCCACCAGCTCCAGATGTTGTCATGCAGTCCACTAGTCCACCAGCTCCAGATGTTGTCATGCAGTCCACTAGTCCACCAGTTCCAGATGTTGTCATGCAGTCCACTAGTCCACCAGCTCCAGATGTTGTCATGCAGTCCACCCAGTCTTATATTACTCCCTCATCCAGTCTTATATTACTCCCTCATACTGCCTTATACTACCCCCAAATACTGCCTTATACTACTCCCTCATACTGCCTCATACTACTCCCTCATCCAGTCTTATATTACTCCCTCATACTGCCTTATACTACTCCCTTATACTGCCTCATACTACTCCCTCATCCAGTCTTATATTACTCCCTCATACTGCCTTATACTACTCCCTCATACTGCCTTATACTACTCCCTCATACTGCCTCATACTACTCCCTCATACTGCCTTATACTACTCCCTTATACTCTCCACTTTTAATATGGTCTCCGGCATCGCCTTTGATTCTAACATTTTATTGTCGACTTTTGGACCGCTGAAAAAATAACAAGAAAGTTGGAACAAGAAAATGTTGCGCATGAAGTCGCGAATGTGTTGGTAATCTTATCTGTGAGTGCCCTCCTTACGACCTTATGAACAGTGTAAAGATGTCTTCCACAGGATGGTGTTGAACGCGGGTGTCGTCTCAAACCTCTAATTTATGGCTTCGTTTATGACATTTTCTGAAACAACTTATATTTTCCGGCCTGAGGATGTAACCACCGGATTATATATGCCAGGATGACGAGGGTAGTTGGAGGACGAGGGTAGGTGGTGGACGAGGGTAGGTGGAGGACGAGGGTAGGTGGAGGACGAGGGTAGGTGGAGGACGAGGGTAGGTGGTGGACGAGGGTAGGTGGAGGACGAGGGTAGGTGGTGGACGAGGGTAGGTGGAGGACGAGGGTAGGTGGAGGACGAGGGTAGGTGGAGGACGAGGGTAGGTGGTGGACGAGGGTAGGTGGAGGACGAGGGTAGGTGGAGGACGAGGGTAGGCGGAGGACGAGGGTATGTGGTGGACGAGGGTAGGTGGTGGACGAGGGTAGGTGGAGGACGAGGGTAGGTGGTGGACGAGGGTAGGCGGAGGACGAGGGTAGGCGGAGGACGAGGGTAGGTGGAGGACGAGGGTAGGTGGAGGACGAGGGTAGGTGGTGGACGAGGGTAGGTGGAGGACGAGGGTAGGTGGAGGACGAGGGTAGGTGGAGGACGAGGGTATGTGGTGGACGAGGGTAGGTGGTGGACGAGGGTAGGTGGAGGACGAGGGTAGGCAGAGGACGAGGGTAGGTGGAGGACGAGGGTAGGTGGTGGACGAGGGTAGGTGGAGGACGAGGGTAGGTGGAGGACGAAGGTAGGCGGAGGACGAGGGTATGTGGTGGACGAGGGTAGGTGGTGGACGAGGGTAGGTGGAGGACGAGGGTAGGTGGAGGACGAGGGTAGGTGGAGGACGAGGGTAGGCGGAGGACGAGGGTATGTGGTGGACGAGGGTAGGTGGTGGACGAGGGTAGGTGGAGGACGAGGGTAGGTGGAGGACGAGGGTAGGCAGAGGACGAGGGTATGTGGTGGACGAGGGTAGGTGGTGGACGAGGGTAGGTGGAGCACGAGGGTACGTGGTGGACGAGGGTAGTTGGAGGACGAGTTTAGGTGGTGGATGAGGGTAGGTGGTGGACGAGGGTAGGTGGAGGACGAGGGTAGGTGGTGGACGAGGGTAGGTGGTGGACGAGGGTAGGTGGTGGACGAGGGTAGGTGGTGGACGAGGGTAGTTGGAGGACGAGGGTAGGTGGAGGACGAGGGTAGGTGGTGGACGAGGGTAGGTGGTGGACGAGGGTAGGTGGAGGACGAGGGTAGGTGGTGGACGAGGGTAGGTGGAGGACGAGGGTAGGCGGAGGACGAGGGTAGGCGGAGGACGAGGGTAGATGGTGGACGAGGGTAGGTGGTGGACGAGGGTAGTTGGTGGACGAGAGTAGGTGATGGACGAGGGTAGGTGGTGGACGAGGGTAGGTGGTGGACGAGGGTAGGTGGAGGACGAGGGTAGGTGGTGGACGAGGGTAGGTGGTGGACGAGGGTAGGTGGAGGACGAGGGTAGGTGGTGGACGAGGGTAGATGGTGGACGAGGGTAGGTGGTGGACGAGGGTAGGTGGTGGACGAGAGTAGGTGATGGACGAGGGTAGGTGGTGGACGAGGGTAGGTGGTGGACGAGGGTAGGTGGTGGACGAGGGTAGGTGGTGGACGAGGGTAGGTGGTGGACGAGTGTGAGACCTTTACCCACTCTACCTGAGGTATCCCAGCGAGTGAGCACATCTCCTGTGTATCCCAGTGCTTAACAGAATAGGGAATAGCATATGGAGGTACAAATAAAAATGGGAACTATGGCTATACCTGGAGTTTACCTGGAGAGAGTTCCGGGGGTCAACGCCCCCGCGGCCCGGTCTGTGACCAGGCCTCCTGGTGGATCAGAGCCTGATCAACCAGGCTGTTGCTGCTGGCTGCACGCAAACCAACGTACGAGCCACAGCCCAGCTGATCAGGAACTGACTTTAGGTGCTTGTCCAGTGCCAGCTTGAAGACTGCCAGGGGTCTGTTGGTAATCCCCCTTATGTGTGCTGGGAGGCAGTTGAACAGTCTCGGGCCCCTGACACTTATTGTATGGTCTCTTAACGTGCTAGTGACACCCCTGCTTTTCATTGGGGGGATGGTGCATCGTCTGCCAAGTCTTTTGCTTTCGTAGTGAGTGATTTTCGTGTGCAAGTTCGGTACTAGTCCCTCTAGGATTTTCCAGGTGTATATAATCATGTATCTCTCCCTCCTGCGTTCCAGGGAATACAGGTTTAGGAACCTCAAGCGCTCCCAGTAATTGAGGTGTTTTATCTCTGTTATGCGCGCTGTGAAAGTTCTCTGTACATTTTCTAGGTCAGCAATTTCACCTGCCTTGAAAGGTGCTGTTAGTGTGCAGCAATATTCCAGCCTAGATAGAACAAGTGACCTGAAGAGTGTCATCATGGGCTTGGCCTCCCTAGTTTTGAAGGTTCTCATTATCCATCCCGTCATTTTTCTAGCAGATGCGATTGATACAATGTTATGGTCCTTGAAGGTGAGATCCTCCGACATAATCACTCCCAGGTCTTTGACGGTGTTTCGCTCTATTTTGTGGTCGGAATTTGTTTTGTACTCTGATGAAGATTTAATTTCCTCATGTTTACCATATCTGAGTAATTGAAATTTCTCATCGTTGAACTTCATATTGTTTTCTGCAGCCCACTGAAAGATTTGGTTGATGTCCGCCAGGAGCCTTGCAGTGTCTGCAATGGAAGACACTGTCATGCAGATTCGGGTGTCATCTGCAAAGGAAGACACGGTGCTGTGGCTGATATCCTTGTCTATGTCGGATATGAGGATGAGGAACAAGATGGGAGCGAGTACTGTGCCTTGTGGAACAGAGCTTTTCACCGTAGCTGCCTCGGACTTTACTCTGTTGACGACTACTCTCTGTGTTCTGTTAGTGAGGAAATTATAGATCCATCGACCGACTTTTCCTGTTATTCCTTTAGCACGCATTTAGTGCGCTATTACGCCATGGTCACACTTGTCGAAGGCTTTTGCAAAGTCTGTATATATTACATCTGCATTCTTTTTGTCTTCTAGTGCATTTAGGACCTTGTCTTAGTGATCCAATAGTTGAGACAGACAGGAGCGACCTGTTCTAAACCCATGTTGCCCTGGGTTGTGTAACTGATGGGTTTCTAGATGGGTGATGATCTTGCTTCTTAGGACCCTTTCAAAGATTTTTATGATATGGGATGTTAGTGCTATTGGTCTGTAGTTCTTTGCTGTTGCTTTACTGTCCCCTTTGTGGAGTGGGGCTATGTCTGTTGTTTTTAGTAACTGTGGGACGACCCCCGTGTCCATGCTCCCTCTCCATAGGATGGAAAAGGCTCGTGATAGGGGCTTCTTGCAGTTCTTGATGAACACAGAGTTCCATGAGTCTGGCCCTGGGGCAGAGTGCATGGGCATGTCATTTATCGCCTGTTCGAAGTCATTTGGCGTCAGGATAACATCGGATAGGCTTGTGTTAATCAAATTTTGTGGCTCTCTCATAAAAAATTCATTTTGATCTTCGACTCAGTCTGGTTAGCGGCTTGCTAAAAACTGAGTCATATTGGGACTTGAGTAGCTTACTCATTTCCTTGCTGTCATCTGTGTAGAACCCATCTTGTTTAAGTAGGGGCCCAATACTGGACGTTGTTCTCGATTTTGATTTGGCATAGGAGAAGAAATACTTTGGGTTTCTTTGGATTTCATATATGGCTTTTAGTTCTTTCCGCGATTCCTGACTCCTAAAGGATTCTTTTATCTTAAGTTCGATGCTTGCTATTTCTCTGACCAGTGTCTCCCTACGCATTTCAGATATATTGACCTCTTTTAGCCGCTCTGTTATTCTTTTCCGTCGCCTGTAAAGGGAGCGCCTGTCTCTTTCTATTTTACATCTACTCCTCCTTTTTCTTAGAGGAATAAGCCTTGTGCATACATCGAGTGCCACCGAGTTAATCTGTTCTAGGCATAAGTTGGAGTCTGTGTTGCTTAGTATATCTTCCCAGCTTATATCGGTTAGGACTTGGTTTACTTGGTCCCACTTTATGTTTTTGTTATTGAAGTTGAATTTGGTGAATGCTCCCTCGTGACTAGTCTCATTATGTCGGTCTGGGGCTCCACGCATACATGTCTGAACCTCAATTATGTTGTGATCTGAGTATATTGTTTTTGATATGGTGACATTTCTTATCAGATCATCATTGTTAGTGAAGATGAGGTCTAGTGTATTCTCCAGTCTAGTAGGCTCTATTATTTGCTGGTTTAAATTGAATTTTGTGCAGAGATTTAAAAGCTCGTGTGAGTGTGAGTTTTCATCAGAGCTGCCTCCTGGTGTTATTACTGCAACAATATTATTTGCTATATTCCTCCATTTTAGGTGCCTTAAGTTGAAATCCCCCAGGAGCAAGATGTTGGGTGCAGGAGCTGGAAGATTTTCCAGACAGTGATCAAGTTTTAACAGCTGTTCCTGGAATTTCTGGGATGTTGCATCCGGAGGCTTGTAGACTACCACAATGACTAGGTTTTGGTTCTCGACCTTTACTGCTAAAACTTCCACTACATCATTTGAGGCATTAAGCAGTTCTGTGCAAACAAGTGACTCTGCAATGTACAGGCCAACCCCCCCCTTTTGCCTGTTCACTCTGTCACATCTGTATAGGTTGTAACCTGGGATCCATATTATTAATACTTAATAACATAAAAGGGCTAGAATACAACATATCCTGATGGACATTTACATAATATAATAATTGACCTATGAAACTTATTACCAGGAGGAAGGGTAGATGTTATCAGTAACACAGACTAGTACACTCTTAATTCACCGACCAGCTGATCCGAGATTCCCAATGTGTGGTCCACTACACACGCGGCTGTCCAGAGCTCTCACTCCCCGGACCTGTCACCAACAACCCTCCTTGCTCAACTGTGCCCTGGGCTTATATGGTAGTCAAAGTACCCCTTCCACAGTGGGGTGTGTACCACGTGTTACGACCTGACGCCGAGGTCTGACGCCGTCAAGAACAAAAGACCTCAGACATTTGCTAAGGCAGGTGTGACCATATAATTAGGTCTCCCTAGAGACCTCACAATCCCATCTGAACTGCATCACATCCCCCTTTCTCCCCCAATTTAAAATATCTGAGAACTAGGACAATTTGTCCTAAGTTATTAGACTATTTTAATCTTAACCCTTTAATTCTATTACAATACAATAGCAAACAATATGAATTCACACAGATCAGTAGATTCTAGCACTAGAAACGAATAACAATGACTCTGTGGTGCGAAACCTCCTTATCCGTGATGTCTCCTTAAAACTAAATATCGGGCTTCAGTGCCTTCCTGTACTCTACAGTTTTTTCTTGTGTGTGTAAGGTTAAAGTAAATATCTGTGTGATCTTATAATCCTAGTGACCTTAACTGACCTTTTTTGACAGTGGGTCTGATGTGCCCCAGCTGATGGGGCACATCAACTGGGTGACTGGGCACATCAAGGCAGGCTGGGTGACTTCTCAGTCCTCTGTAAGTATTCAATTTCGGCCAGTAATTGTTTTCCCCAAAAGTCTCACCCAAACCTTCACACCTTCCACCATTTATCCCAAACCAACACACAACTCCACCAAATATAATAATATACAACCACTGGAACCCGATATTTAGGTTTAAGGAGAAATGACAGGTAAGGAGGCTTTGCACCAGAGAGAAACTATTATGCTGGTCAACTTCGAGGTGTACTGATTATACTGCCTTGTGGGAGTTGAGGAGGCTGAGGGAAATATATGTAGTGGAATAATTTTGTATTATGTATAATTTTGTCTTTGTACTGTAATAGATTTAAGGGGTTATGATTAAATTAGTCTTATAACTTAGGACAAATTGTCCTAGTTCTCAGATATTTTAAATTGGGGGAGAAAGGGGGATGTGATGTAGTTCAGCTGGGCTTGTGAGGTCTCTAGGGAGACCTAATTTAACCAATTATATGGTCACCTTGCCTTGGCAAATGTCTGTCAGAGACACGCCTTTTCGGCTTATGTATCAGCTCCTTTGTTCGTCACTGGTGTCAGATCCAGGCGTCAGGTCGTACACGTGGTTGTGGAGGGTGCTTGGACCACCATATAAGCCCAAGGAACAGCTGAGCAGAGGAGATTCGTGCGGAGCTCTGGCCTGGGTGCAGTGCTCTGAGCAGAGAGACTTTGAGAGGAGCTGCTGCTGGGGTGCAGAACTCGGGAGAAGGCTGCTGAAGTCTCTGGCGGAGACTGTTGGAGACACTGGGCAGAGTACTGGCTTGTAGCAGTACTCGTGTTGTGTAGGTCATGGGACCTGTGGCTTAGTTCCTGTGATGAACTGTTCTCTGAACAATATTGTAAGTTATATTCATTATCGCCAAGTTAATTGTATTCCCTGTCTCACTGCTTATATGTACCATCCCATTTATCTAAACACAATAATGTTCTCCTGTTCACAAATATATTATTGTACAAGGACTTAATAATAAACTGTTTGAGTAGAATAGTAATATTCACTTTCCCCGTTATTTACTCATTTCTTTTTTTTTATTTTTTTTATTTCAAGAAGTGAAAGGTGAGTAGTGTGGCGGGTAGAGTAATGAGAGGTGAAGATGTAGTCACCAGTGACCTCACATTACCTGCTTACATCTGCCTCGACTCGCCTCTCGCCCACCTCTCCTGCCAACTCCCACAGATTACTCCAATATTCCACTTATAACCAGTTACATTCCAATACCCCCTACATGACACGAGGGTAGGTGGAGAACGAGGGTAGGTGGTGGACGAGGGTAGGTGGAGGACGAGAGTAGTTGGTGGACGAGGGTAGGTGGAGGACGAGGGTAGGTGGTGGACGAGGGTAGGTGGAGAACGAGGGTAGGTGGTGGACGAGGGTAGGTGGAGGACGAGAGTAGTTGGTGGACGAGGGTAGGTGGAGGACGAGGGTAGGCGGAGGACGAGGGTAGGAGGTGGACGAGGGTAGGTGGAGGACGAGGGTAGGAGTTGGACGAGGGTAGGTGGTGGACGAGGGTAGGTGGAGGACGAGGGTAGGTGGAGGACGAGGGTAGGTGGAGGACGAGGGTAGGTGGAGGACGAGGGTAAGTGGAGGACGAGGGTAGGAGGTGGACGAGGGTAGGTGGAGGACGAGGGTAGGTGGTGGACGAGGGTAGGTGGAGGACGAGGGTAGGTGGAGGACGAGGGTAGGTGGAGGAAGAGGTTAGTTGGTGGACAAGGGTAGGTGGTGGACGAGGGTAGGTGGAGGAGGAGGGTATGTGGATATCGAGGGTAGGTGGAGGACGAGGGTAGGTGGTGGACGAGGGTAGGTGGAGGACGAGGGTAGGTGGAGGACGAGGGTAGGTGGTGGACGAGAGTAGGTGGTGTACGAGGGTAGGTGGAGGACGAGGGTAGGTGGAGGACGAGGGTAGGTGGTGGACGAGGGTAGGTGGTAGACGAGGGTAGGTGGAGGACGAGGGTAGGTGGAGGACGAGGGTAGGTGGTGGACGAGGGTAGAAGGAGGACGAGGGTAGGTGGTGGCGAGGGTAGGTGGAGGACTAGGGTAGGAGGAGGAAGAGGGTAGATGGAGGACGAAAGTAGGTGGTGGACGAGGGTAGGTGGATGACAAAGGTAGGTGGATGACGAGGGTAGGTGAAGGACGAGGGTAGGAGGAGGACGAGGGTAGGGGGAGGATGACGGTAGGTGGAGGACGAGAATAGGTGGAGGACGAGGGTAGGTGGTGGACGAGGGTAGGCGGAGGACGAGGGAAGGTGGAGGACGAGGGTAGGTGGATGACGAGGGTAGGTGGAGGACGAGGGTAGGTGGAGGACGAGGGTAGGTGGAGGACGAGGGTAGGTGGAGGACGAGGGTAGGAGGAGGACGAGGGAACGTGCAGGACGAGGGTAGGTGGTGAACGAGGGTAGGTGGAGGAAGACGTTAGGTGGTGGACGAGGGTAGGTGGTGGACGAGGGTAGGTGGAGGAGGAGGGTAGGCGGATGACGACGGTAGGTGTAGGACGAGGGTAGGTGGTGGAGGGGGATAGGTGGAAGACGAGGGTAGGTGGAAGACGAGGGTAGGTGGAGGACGAGGGGAGGTGGTGGAGGAGGGGAGGTGGAGGATGACGGTAGGTGGAGAACGAGGGTAGGTGGAGGACGAGGGTAGGTGGAGGACGAGGGTAGGTGGTGGACGAGGGTAGGTGGAGGAGGAGGGTAGGTGGAGGACGAGGCTAGGAGGAGTACGAGGGTAGGAGGAGGACGAGGGTAGGTGGAGGACGAGGGCAGGTGGTGGACGAGGGAAGGTGGATGACGAGGGTAGGTGGTGGACGAGGGTAGGTGGAGAACGAGGGGAGGTGGAGGACGAGGGTAGGTGGAGGACGAGGGTAGGTGGATGACGAGGGTAGGTGGAGGACGAGGGTAGGTGGAGGACGAGGGTAGGTGGAGTACGAGGGTAGGTGGAGGACGAGGGTAGGTGGTAGACGAGGGTAGGTGGATGATGAGGGTAGGTGGATGACGAGGGTTGGTGGAGGACGAGGGTAGTAGGAGGATGAGGGTAGGTGGAGGATGACGGTAGGTGGAGGACGAGGGTAGGTGGAGGACGAGGGTTGGTGGAGGACGAGGGTAGGTGAAGGACGAGAGTAGGTGGAGGACGAGGGTAGGTGGATGACGAGGTTAGGTGGATGACGAGGGTAGGTGGGGGACGAGGGTAGGTGGAGAACGAGGCTAGGAGGAGGATGAGGGGTAGGTGGTGGACGAGGGTAGGTGGTGGACGAGGGTAGGTGGATGACGAGGGTAGATGGGGGACGAGGGTAGGTGGAGAACGAGGCTAGGAGGAGTACGAGGGTAGGAGGAGGACGAGGGTAGGTGGAGGACGAGGGTAGGTGGAGGACGAGGGTAGGTGGTGGACGACGGTAGGTGGTGGACGAGGGTAAGTGGACTACGAGCGTAGGTGGAGGACGAGGGTACGTTGTGGACGAGGGTAGGTGGAGGACGAGGGTAGGTGGAGGACGAGTGTAGGTGGAGGACGAGGGTAGGTGGGGGACGAGGGTAGGTGGTGGACGAGGGTAGGTGGAGAACGAGGGTATGTGGAGTACGAGGGTAGGTGGTGGACGAGGGTAGGTGGTGGACGAGGGTAGGTGGAGGACGAGGGTAGGTGGAGGACGATGGTAGGTGGTTGACGAGGGTAGGTCTAGGACGAGGGTAGGTGGTGGAAGAGGGTAGGTGGAGGACTAGGGTAGGTGGAGAACGAGGGTAGGTGGAGGACGAGGGTAGGTGGTGGACGAGGGTAGGTGGATGACGAGGGTAGGTGGTGGACGAGGGGAGGTGGTGGGCGAGGGTAGGTGGAGGACGAGGGTAGGTGGAGGACGAGGGTAGGTGGAGCACGAGGGTAGGTGGTGGACGAGGGTAGGTGCAGGACGATGGTAGGTGGTGGACGAGACTAGGTGGAGGACGAGGGTAGGTGGTGGACGAGGGTAGGTGGAGGACGAGGGTAGGTGGTGGCCGAGGGTAGGTGGAGGACGAGGGTAGGTGGTGGACGAGGGTAGGTGAAGGACGAAGGTAGGTGGTGGACGAGACTAGGTGGAGGACGAGGGTAGGTGGTGGACGAGGGTAGGTGGAGGACGAGGGTAGGTGGTGGACGAGGGTAGGTGGAGGACGAGGGTAGGTGGTGGACGAGGGTAGGTGGAGGACGAGGGTAGGTGGTGGACGAGGGTAGGTGGAGAACGAGGGTAAGAAGAGGGTGAGGGTAGGAGGAGGACGAAGGTAGGTGGAGGACGAGGGTAGGTGGAGGACGAGGGTAGGTGGAGGACGAGGGTAGGTGGAGGACGAGGGTAGGTGGAGGACGAGGGTAGGAGGAGGACGAATGTAGGTGTAGGACGAGGGTTATGCTGGTGCAGGTAACTGGTGGCTGTTCTCCAGTAACAAGTTATCTTGGTGCAGGTAACTGGTGGCTGTTCTCCAGCAACAAGTTATCCTGGTGCAGGTAACTGGTGGCTGTTCTCCAGCAACAAGTTATCCTGGTGCAGGTAACTGGTGGCTGTTCTCCAGCAACAAGTTATCTTAGTGCAGGTAACTGGTGGCTGTTCTCCAGCAACAAGTTATCCTGGTGCAGGTAACTGGTGGCTGTTCTCCAGCAACACGTTATCCTGGTGCAGGTAACTGGTGGCTGTTCTCCAGCAACAAGTCATCCTGGTGCAGGTAACTGGTGGCTGTTCTCCAGCAACAAGTTATCCTGGTGCAGGTAACTGGTGGCTGTTCTCCAGCAACAAGTTATCCTAGTGCAGGTAACTGGTGGCTGTTCTCCAGCAACAAGTTATGCTGATGCAGGTATCTGGTGGCTGTTCTCCAGCAACAAGTTATCCTGGTGCAGGTAACTGGTGGCTGTTCTCCAGCAACAATTTATCCTGGTGCAGGTAACTGGTGGCTGTTCTCCAGCAACAAGTTATCCTGGTGCAGGTAACTAGTGGCTGTTCTCCAGCAACAAGTTATCCTGGTGCAGGTAACTGGTGGCTGTTCTCCAGCAACAAGTTATCCTGGTGCAGGTAACTGGTGGCTGTTCTCCAGCAACAAGTTATCCTGGTGCAGGTAACTGGTGGCTGTTCTCCAGCAACAAGTTATCCTGGTGCAGGTAACTGGTGTTTGTTCTCCAGCAACAAGTTATCCTGGTGCAGGTAACTGGTGGCTGTTCTCCAGCAACAAGTTACCCTGGTGCAGGTAACTGGTGGATGTTCTCCAGCAACAAGTTATCCTGGTGCAGGTAACTGGTGGCTGTTCTCTACCAACAAGTTATCCTGGTGCAGGTAACTGGTGGCCGTTCTCCAGCAACAAGTTATCCTTGTGCTGGTAACTGGTGTTTGTTCTCCAGCAACAAGTTATCCTGGTGCAGGTAACTGGTGGCTGTTCTCCAGCAACAAGTTATCCTGGTGCAGGTAACTGGTGGCTGTTCTCCAGCAACAAGTTATCCTGGTGCAGGTAACTGGTGGCTGTTCTCCAGCAACAAGTTATCCTGGTGCAGTTAAATGGTGTTTGTTCTCCAGCAACAAGTTATCCTTGTGCAGGTAACTGGTGGCTGTTCTCCAGCAGCAAGTTATCCTGGTGCAGGTAACTGGTGGTTGTTCTCCAGCAACAAGTTATCCTGGTGCAGGTAACTGGTGGCTGTTCTCCAGCAACAAGTTATCCTGGTGCAGGTAACTGGTGGTTGTTCTCCAGCAACAAGTTATCCTGGTGCAGGTAACTGGTGGCTGTTCTCCAGCAACAAGTTATCCTGGTGCAGGTAACTGGTGGTTGTTTTCCAGCAACAAGTTATCCTGGTGCAGGTAACTGGTGGCTGTTCTCCAGCAACAAGTTATTCTGGTGCAGGTAACTGGTGTTTGTTCTCCAGCAACAAGTTTATCCTGGTGCAGGTAACTGGTGGTTGTTCTCCAGCAACAAATAATCCTGGTGCAGGTAACTGGTGTTAGTTCTCCAGCAACAAATTACCCTGGTGCAGGTAACTGGTGGCTGTTCTCCAGCAACAAGTTATCCTGGTGCAGGTAACTGGTGGTTGTTCTCCAGCAACAAGTTATCCTGGTGCAGGTAACTGGTGGCTGTTCTCCAGCAACAAGTTATCCTGGTGCAGGTAACTGGTGTTTGTTCTCCAGCAACAAGTTATCCTGGTGCAGGTAACTGGTGGCTGTTCTCCAGCAACAAGTTATCCTGGTGCAGGTAACTGGTGGCTGTTCTCCAGCAACAAGTTATCCTGGTGCAGGTAACTGGTGGTTGTTCTCCAGCAACAAGTTATCCTGGTGCAGGTAACTGGATGCTGTTCTCCAGCAACAAGTTATCCTGGTGCAGGTAACTGGTGGTTGTTCTCCAGCAACAAGTTATCCTGGTGCAGGTAACTGGATGCTGTTCTCCAGCAACAAGTTATCCTGGTGCAGGTAACTGGTTTTTGTTCTCCAGCAACAAGTTATCCTGGTGCAGGTAACTGGTGTTTGTTCTCCAGCAACAAGTTATCCTGGTGCAGGTAACTGGTGTTTGTTCTCCAGCAACAAGTTATCCGGGCGCAGGTAACTGGTGTTTGTTCTCCAGCAACAAGTTATCCTGGTGCAGGTAACTGGTGTTTGTTCTCCAGCAACAAGTTATCCTGGCGCAGGTAACTGGTGTTTGTTCTCCAGCAACAAGTTTATCCTGGTGCAGGTAACTGGTGGTTGTTCTCCAGCAACAAGTTATCCTGGTGCAGGTAAGTGGTGTTTGTTCTCCAGCAACAAGTTTATCCTGGTGCAGGTAACTGGTGGTTGTTCTCCAGCAAGAAGTTATCCTGGTGCAGGTAACTGGTGTTTGATCTCCAGCAACAAGTTATCCTTGTGCAGGTAACTGGTGTTTGTTCTCCAGCAACAAGTTATCCTGGTGCAGGTAACTGGTGTTTGTTCTCCAGCAACAAGTTATCCTTGTGCAGGTAACTGGTGGTTGTTCTCCAGCAACAAGTTATCCTGGTGCAGGTAACTGGTGCTTGTTCTCCAGCAACAAGTTATCCTGGTGCAGGTAACTGGTGGTTGTTCTCCAGCAACAAGTTATCCTGGTGCAGGTAACTGGTGGCTGTTCTCCAGCAACAAGTTATCCTGGTGCAGGTAACTGGTGGTTGTTTTCCAGCAACAAGTTATCCTGGTGCAGGTAACTGGTGGCTGTTCTCCAGCAACAAGTTATCCTGGTGCAGGTAACTGGTGGTTGTTCTCCAGCAACAAGTTATCCTGGTGCAGGTAACTGGTGGTTGTTCTCCAGCAACAAGTTATCCTGGTGCAGGTAACTGGTGGTTGTTCTCCAGCAACAAGTTATCCTGGTGCAGGTAACTGGTGGCTGTTCTCCAGCAACAAGTTATCCTGGTGCAGGTAACTGGGGTTGTTCTCCAGCAACAAGTTATCCTGGTGCAGGTAACTGGTGGCTGTTCTCCAGCAACAAGTTATCCTGGTGCAGGTAACTGGTGGTTGTTCTCCAGCAACAAGTTATCCTGGTGCAGGTAACTGGTGGCTGTTCTCCAGCAACAAGTTATCCTGGTGCAGGTAACTGGTGGTTGTTCTCCAGCAACAAGTTATCCTGGTGCAGGTAACTGGTGGCTGTTCTCCAGCAACAAGTTATCCTGGTGCAGGTAACTGGTGGTTGTTCTCCAGCAACAAGTTATCCTGGTGCAGGTAACTGGTGGCTGTTCTCCAGCAACAAGTTATCCTGGTGCAGGTAACTGGTGGCTGTTCTCCAGCAACAAGTTATCCTGGTGCAGGTAACTGGTGGCTGTTCTCCAGCAACAAGTTATCCTGGTGCAGGTAACTGGTGGCTGTTCTCCAGCAACAAGTTATCCTGGTGCAGGTAACTGGTGGTTGTTCTCCAGCAACAAGTTATCCTGGTGCGGGTAACTGGTGGCTGTTCTCCAGCAACAAGTTATCCTGGTGCAGGTAACTGGTGGCTGTTCTCCAGCAACAAGTTATCTTGGTGCAGGTAACTGGTGGCTGTTCTCCAGCAACAAGTTATCCTGGTGCAGGTAACTGGTGGCTGTTCTCCAGCAACAAGTTATCTTGGTGCAGGTAACTGGTGGCTGTTCTCCAGCAAGAAGTTATCCTGGTGCAGGTAACTGGTGGCTGTTCTCCAGCAACAAGTTATCCTGGTGCAGGTAACTGGTGGTTGTTCTCCAGCAACAAGTTATCCTGGTGCAGGTAACTGGTGGCTGTTCTCCAGCAAGAAGTTATCCTGGTGCAGGTAACTGGTGGTTGTTCTCCAGCAACAAGTTATCCTGGTGCAGGTAACTGGTGGCTGTTCTCCAGCAACAAGTTATCCTGGTGCAGGTAACTGGTGGCTGTTCTCCAGCAACAAGTTATCCTGGTGCAGGTAACTGGTGGCTGTTCTCCAGCAACAAGTCATCCTGGTGCAGGTAACTGGTGGCTGTTCTCCAGCAACAAGTCATCCTGGTGCAGGTAACTGGTGTTTGTTCTCCAGCAACAAGTTATCCTGGTGCAGGTAACTGGTGGCTGTTCTCCAGCAACAAGTCATCCTGGTGCAGGTAACTGGTGGTTGTTCTCCAGCAACAAGTTATCCTGGTGCAGGTAACTGGTGGCTGTTCTCCAGCAACAAGTCATCCTGGTGCAGGTAACTGGTGTTTGTTCTCCAGCAACAAGTTATCCTGGTGCAGGTAACTGGTGGCTGTTCTCCAGCAACAAGTTATCCTGGTGCAGGTAACTGGTGGCTGTTCTCCAGCAACAAGTTATCCTGGTGCAGGTAACTGGTGGCTGTTCTCCAGCAACAAGTCATCCTGGTGCAGGTAACTGGTGGTTGTTCTCCAGCAACAAGTTATCCTGGTGCAGGTAACTGGTGGCTGTTCTCCAGCAACAAGTTATCCTGGTGCAGGTAACTGGTGGCTGTTCTGCAGCAACAAGTTATCCTGGTGCAGGTAACTGGTGGCTGTTCTGCAGCAACAAGTTATCCTGGTGCAGGTAACTGGTGGCTGTTCTCCAGCAACAAGTTCTTACCTAATAACAAGATAACGATGGTTTAATATCAGTCACCTGGTGAAGAGGAAGTCACAATAACACAGTTGGTAACACTGACTAATAATTTACACTGACAAAAATATTGTTCATAATTTTCTGTTGAATCTGTGGGATATTTGTGAAGAAGTTCACTTGTTATTCTCTACTTCCATTCCGTTTGTCCTTTGTTTTTCTCTCTTCTGTTCCTTGAGCTTCTTCTATCTCACTTTCCTGTCCTTGTCTTTTGTCATTGTCTCTCCCGTACTTTCTGATTCTCCTCTTCTCTCTGGGTTCCTTGTATTTCTGCTATTCTCTCTTCCGTTACGTGTTTTCTCTATTCTCTCTTCCATTTCTTGTTGTATCTACACTGTGTCTACTAATGTACCACCACAGCTGGCACTGTATTACCATAGCTGGCACTGTACCACACAGCTGGCACCGTACCACCACAGCTGGCACTGTACCACCACAGCCGGCACTGTATTACCATAGCTGGCACTGTATTACCATAGCTGGCACTGTACCACACAGCTGGCACCGTACCACCACAGCTGGCACTGTACCACCACAGCTGGCACTGTACCACCACAGCTGGCACTGTACCACCACAGCTGGCACCGTACTACCACAGCTGGCACCGTACTACCACAGCTGGCACTGTACCACCACAGCTTGCACTGTACCACCACAGCTTGCACTGTACCACCACAGCTGGCACTGTACCACCACAGCTGGCACTGTACCACCACAGCTGGCACCGTACTACCACAGCTGGCACTGTACCACCACAGCTGGCACTGTACCACCACAGCCGGCACTGTATTACCATAGCTGGCACTGTACCACCACACCTGGCACCGTACTATCACAGCTGGCACTGTACCACACAGCTGGCACTGTACCACCACAGCTGGCACCGTATTACAACAGCTGGCACTGTACCACCACACCTGGCACCGTACTATCACAGCTGGCACTGTACCACACAGCTGGCACTGTACCACACAGCTGGCACCGTACTACCACAGCTGGCACTGTACCACCACAGCCGGCACTGTATTACCATAGCTGGCACTGTACCACACAGCTGGCACTGTACCACCACAGCCGGCACTGTATTACCATAGCTGGCACTGTACCACATAGCTGGCACTGTACCACACAGCTGGCACTGTACCACCACAGCCGGCACTGTATTACCATAGCTGGCACTGTACCACCACACCTTGGACCGTACTATCACAGCTGGCACTGTACCACACAGCTGGCACTGTACCACCACAGCTGGCACCGTATTACAACAGCTGGCACTGTACCACCACACCTGGCACCGTACTATCACAGCTGGCACTGTACCACCACACCTGGCACCGTACTATCACAGCTGGCACTGTATTACCACAGCTGGCACTGTATTACCACAGCTGGCACTGTATTACCACAGCTGGCACTGTACCACCACACCTGGCACCGTACTATCACAGCTGGCACTGTATCACACAGCTGGCACTGTACCACCACAGCTGGCACTGTATTACCACAGCTGGCACTGTACCACCACACCTGGCACCGTACTATCACAGCTGGCACTGTACCACCACACCTGGCACCGTACTATCACAGCTGGCACTGTACCACCACACCTGGCACCGTACTATCACAGCTGGCACTGTACCACACAGCTGGCACTGTACCACACAGCTGGCACTGTACCACCACACCTGGCACCGTACTATCACAGCTGGCACTGTACCACACAGCTGACACTGTACCACCACAGCCGGCACTGTATTACCACAGCTGGCACTGTACCACCACAGCCGGCACTGTATTACCACAGCTGGCACTGTACCACCACAGCCGGCACTGTATTACCATAGCTGGCACTGTACCACCACACCTGGCACTGTATTACCACAGCTGGCACTGTATTACCACAGCTGGCACTGTACCACCACACCTGGCACCGTACTATCACAGCTGGCACTGTACCACACAGCTGGCACTGTATTACCATAGCTGGCACTGTACCACCACACCTGGCACCGTACTATCACAGCTGGCACTGTACCACACAGCTGGCACTGTACCACACAGCTGGCACTGTACCACCACACCTGGCACCGTACTATCACAGCTGGCACTGTACCACACAGCTGGCACTGTACCACACAGCTGGCACTGTACCACCACACCTGGCACCGTACTATCACAGCTGGCACTGTACCACACAGCTGGCACTGTATTACCATAGCTGGCACTGTACCACCACACCTGGCACCGTACTATCACAGCTGGCACTGTACCACACAGCTGGCACTGTACCACACAGCTGGCACTGTACCACCACACCTGGCACCGTACTATCACAGCTGGCACTGTACCACACAGCTGGCACTGTACCACCACAGCTGGCACTGTATTACCACAGCTGATACTGTACCACCACAGCCGGCACTGTATTACCACAGCTGGCACTGTACCACCACACCTGGCACCGTACTATCACAGCTGGCACTGTACCACACAGCTGGCACTGTACCACCACAGCTGGCACTGTATTACCACAGCTGATACTGTACCACCACAGCTGGCACTGTATTACCACAGCTGATACTGTACCACCACAGCTGGCACTGTATTACCACAGCTGAGACTGTACCACCACAGCTGGCACTGTATTAACACAGCTGATACTGTACCACCACAGCTGGCACTGTATTACCACAGCTGATACTGTACCACCACAGCCGGCACTGTATTACCACAGCTGATACTGTACCACCACAGCCGGCACTGTATTACCACAGCTGGCACTGTACCACCACACCTGGCACCGTACTATCACAGTTGGCACTGTACCACACAGCTGGCACTGTACCACCACAGCTGGCACCGTATTACAACAGCTGGCACTGTACCACCACAGCTGGCACTGTATTACCACAGCTGGCACTGTATTACCACAGCTGGCACTGTACCACCACACCTGGCACCGTACTATCACAGCTGGCACTGTACCACACAGCTGGCACTGTACCACCACAGCTGGCACTGTATTACCACAGCTGGCACTGTATTACCACAGCTGGCACTGTACCACACAGCTGGCACTGTACCACCACAGCTGGCACTGTATTACCACAGCTGGCACTGTATTACCACAGCTGGCACTGTACCACCACACCTGGCACCGTACTATCACAGCTGGCACTGTACCACACAGCTGGCACTGTACCACCACAGCTGGCACTGTATTACCACAGCTGATACTGTACCACCACAGCTGGCACTGTATTACCACAGCTGATACTGTACCACCACAGCTGGCACTGTATTACCACAGCTGATACTGTACCACCACAGCTGGCACTGTATTACCACAGCTGATACTGTACCACCACAGCTGGCACTGTATTACCACAGCTGATACTGTACCACCACAGCCGGCACTGTATTACCACAGCTGATACTGTACCACCACAGCCGGCACTGTATTACCACAGCTGGCACTGTACCACCACACCTGGCACCGTACTATCAGAGCTGGCACTGTACCACACAGCTGGCACTGTACCACCACAGCTGGCACCGTATTACAACAGCTGGCACTGTACCACCACAGCTGGCACTGTATTACCACAGCTGGCACTGTATTACCACAGCTGGCACTGTACCACCACACCTGGCACCGTACTATCACAGCTGGCACTGTACCACACAGCTGGCACTGTACCACCACAGCTGGCACCGTATTACAACAGCTGGCACTGTACCACCACAGCTGGCACTGTACTACCACAGCTGACACGGTACCACCACAGCTGGCACTGTACCACCACAGCTGGCACTATACCACCAAAGCTGGCACTGTATTACCACAGCTGATACTGTACCACCACAGCTGGCACTATACCACCAAAGCTGGCACTGTATTACCACAGCTGATACTGTACCACCACAGCTGGCACTGTATTACCACAGCTGATACTGTACCACCACAGCTGGCACTGTATTACCACAGCTGATACTGTACCACCACAGCTGGCACTGTATTACCACAGCTGATACTGTACCACCACAGCTGGCACTGTATTACCACAGCTGATACTGTACCACCACAGCCGGCACTGTATTACCACAGCTGATACTGTACCACCACAGCTGGCACTGTATTACCACAGCTGATACTGTACCACCACAGCTGGCACTGTATTACCACAGCTGATACTGTACCACCACAGCTGGCACTGTATTACCACAGCTGATACTGTACCACCACAGCTGGCACTGTATTACCACAGCTGATACTGTACCACCACAGCTGGCACTGTATTACCACAGCTGATACTGTACCACCCCAGCTGGCACTGTATTACCACAGCTGATACTGTACCACCACCGCTGGCACTGTATTACCACAGCTGATACTGTACCACCCCAGCTGGCACTGTATTACCACAGCTGATACTGTACCACCACATCTGGCACTGTATTACCACAGCTGATACTGTACCACCACAGCTGGCACTGTATTACCACAGCTGATACTGTACCACCACAGCTGGCACTGTATTACCACAGCTGATACTGTACCACCACAGCTGGCACTGTATTACCACAGCTGATACTGTACCACCACAGCTGGCACTGTATTACCACAGCTGATACTGTACCACCACAGCTGGCACTGTATTACCACAGCTGATACTGTACCACCACAGCTGGCACTGTATTACCACAGCTGATACTGTACCACCACAGCTGGCACTGTATTACCACAGCTGATACTGTACCACCACAGCTGGCACTGTATTACCACAGCTGATACTGTACCACCACAGCTGGCACTGTATTACCACAGCTGATACTGTACCACCACAGCCGGCACTGTATTACCACAGCTGATACTGTACCACCACAGCTGGCACTGTATTACCACAGCTGATACTGTACCACCACAGCTGGCACTGTATTACCACAGCTGATACTGTACCACCACAGCTGGCACTGTATTACCACAGCTGATACTGTACCACCACAGCCGGCACTGTATTACCACAGCTGATACTGTACCACCACAGCTGGCACTGTATTACCACAGCTGATACTGTACCACCACAGCTGGCACTGTATTACCACAGCTGATACTGTACCACCACAGCTGGCACTGTATTACCACAGCTGATACTGTACCACCACAGCTGGCACTGTATTACCACAGCTGATTCTGTACCACCACAGCTGGCACTGTATTACTACAGCTGATACTGTACCGCCACATCTGGCACTGTAACACCACAGTTGGCACTGTACCACCACAGCTGGCACTATACCACTAAAGCTGGCACTGTACCATTACAGCTGGTACTATACCACCACAGCTGGCACTGTACCACAACAGCTGGCACTGTACCACCACAGCTGGCACTGTACCACCACAGCTGGCACTGTACCACCAGAGCTGGCACTGTACCACCACAGCTGGAACTGTGCAACCACAGCTGGCACTGTACCACCACAGCTGGCACTGTACCACCTCAGCTGGCACTGTACCACCACAGCTGGCACTGTACCACCACAGCTGGCACTGTACCACCACAGCTGGCACTGTACCACCACAGCTGGCACTGTACCACCACAGCTGACACTGTACCATCACAGCTGGCACTGTACCACCACAGCTGGCACTGTACCACCACAGCTGGCACTGTACCACCACAGCTGGCACTGTACAACCACAGCTGGCACTGTACCACCACAGCTGGCACTGTACCACCACAGCTGGCACTGTACCACCTCAGCTGGCACTGTACCACCACAGCTGGCACTGTACCACCACAGCTGGCACTGTACCACCACAGCTGGCACTGTACCACCACAGCTGGCACTGTACCACCACAGCTGGCACTGTACCACCACAGCTGGCACTGTACCACCACAGTTGGCACTATACCACCACATCTGGCACTGTGCCACCTCAGCTGGCACTGTTCCACCACAGCTGGCACTGTACCACCACAGCTGGCACTGTACCACAACAGCTGGCACTGTACCACCACAGCTGGCACTGTACCACCTCAGCTGGCACTGTACCACCACAGCTGGCACTGTACCACCACAGCTGGCACTGTACCACCACCGCTGACACTGTACCACCACAGCTGGCACTGTACCACCACAGCTGGCACTGTACCACCACAGCTGGCACTGTACCACCACAGCTGGCACTGAATCATCACAGATGGCACTGTGCAACCACAGCTGGCACTGTACCACCACAGCTGGCACTGTACCACCACAGCTGGCACTGTACTACCACAGCTGGCACTGTACCACCATAGCTGGCACTGTACCTCCACAGCTGGCACTGTACAACCACAGCTGGCACTGTACCACCACAGCTGGCACTGTACCACCACAGCTGGCACTGTACCACCACAGCTGGAACTGTACCACCACAGCTGGCACTGTACCACCATTGCTGGCACTATACCACCACAGCTGGTACTATACCACCACAGCTGACACTGTACCACCACAGCTGGCACTGTGCAACCATAGCTGGCACTGTACCACCACAGCTGGTACTATACCACGACAGCTGACACTGTACCAGCACAGCTGGCACTGTACCACCACAGCTGGCACTGTACCACCACAGCTGGAACTGTACCTCCACAGCTGGCACTGTACAACCACAGCTGGCACTGTACCACCACAGCTGGCACTGTACCACCACAGCTGGCACTGTACAACCACAGCTGGCACTGTACCACCACAGCTGGCACTGTACCATCACAGATGGCACTGTACCACCACAGCTGGCACTGTACCACCACAGCTGGCACTGTGCAACCATAGCTGGCACTGTACCATTACAGCTGGCACTGTACCACCTCAGCTGGCACTGTACCACCACAGCTGGCAGTGTACCACCACAGCTGGCACTGTACCCCCACAGCTGTCACTGTACCACCACAGCTGGCACTGTACCACCACAGCTGACACTATACCACCACAGCTGGCACTGTACCACCACAGCTGGCACTGTACCACCACAGCTGGCACTGTACCACCACAGCTGGCACTGTACAACCACAGCTGGCACTGTACTACCACAGCTGGCACTGTACCACCACAGCTGGCACTGTACCACCTCAGCTGGCACTGTACCACCACAGCTGGCACTGTACCACCACAGCTTGCACTGTACCACCACAGCTGGCACTGTACCACCTCAGCTGGCACTGTACCACCACAGCTGGCACTGTACAACCACAGCTGGCACTGTACCACCACAGCTGGCACTGTACCACCACAGCTGGCACTGTACCACCTTAGCTGGCACTGTACCACCACAGCTGGCACTGTACAACCACAGCTGGCACTGTACCACCACAGCTGGCACTGTAACACCACAGCTGGCACTGTACCACCGCAGCTGGGACTGTACCACCGCAGCTGGCACTGTACCACCACAGCTGGCACTGTACCACCACAGCTGGCACTATACCACCACAGCTGGCACTGTACCACCACAGCTGGCACTGTACAACCACAGCTGGCACTGTACCACCACAGCTGGCACTGTACCACCACAGCTGGCACTGTACCACCACAGCTGGCACTGTACCACCTCAGCTGGCACTGTACCACCACAGCTGGCACTGTACAACCACAGCTGGCACTGTACCACCACAGCTGGCACTGTACCACCACAGCTGGCACTGTACCACCACAGCTGGCACTGTACCACCACAGCTGGCACTGTACCACCACAGCTGGCACTGTACCACCACAGCTGGCACTGTACCACCACAGCTGGCACTGTACCACCACAGCTGGCACTGTACCACCACAGCTGGCACTGTACCACCACAGCTGGCACAGTACCACCACAGCTGGCACTGTACACCCACAGCTGGCACTGTACCACCACAGCTGGCACTGTGCCACCATCTTGCTACTCATTACACTCACCTTATTAAAACTTGCTCAACATTATTAAAAGTTATTCGATATTAAAAAACTTAAGAGAAAATAAACTTCTTGGCTTATCACCCAGAGTGAGTTAAACTACCACACCAGCCACACTGTTGTTTGTGTTAAACTACCACAAAAGCCACACTGTTGTCTGTGTTAAACTACCACACCAGCCACACTGTTGTCTGTGTTAAACTACCACAAAAGCCACACTGTTGTTTGTGCTAAACTACCACACCATCCACACTGTTGCCTGTGTTAAACTACCACATCAGCCACACTGTTGTTTGTGTTAAACTGCCACACCAGCCACACTGTTGTTTATGTTAAACTACCAGAAAAGCTACACTGTTGTTTGTGTTAAACTACCACACCAGCCACACTGTTGTTTGTGTTAAACTACCACAACCGCCACACTGTTGTCTGTGTTAAACTACCACACCAGCCACACTGTTGTCTGTGTTAAACTACCACACCAGCCACACTGTTGTTTGTGTTAAACTACCACACGAGCCACACTGTTGTCTGTGTTAAACTTCCACACCAGCCACGTTGTTGTTTGGGTTAAACTACCACACTAGCCACACTGTTGTCTGTGTTAAACTACCACACCAGCCACACTGTTATCTGTGTTAAACTACCACACCAGCCACACTGCTGTCTGTGTTAAACTACCACACGAGCTACACTGTTGTTTGTGTTAAACTACCACACCAGCCACGCTGTTGTTTGTGTTAAACTACCACACCAGCCACACTGTTGTGTGTGTTAATCTACCACACCAGTCACACTGTTGTGTGTGTTAATCTACTACACCAGCCACAATGTTGTTTGTGTTAAACTACCACACCAGCCACACTGTTGTGTGTGTTAAACTACAACACCAGTCACACTGTTGTGTGTGTTAATCTACTACACCAGCCACACTGTTGTTTGTGTTAAACTACCACACCAGCCACACTGTTGTTTGTGTTAAACTACCACACCAGCCACACTGGTGTGTGTGTTAAACTACAACACCAGCCACACTGTTGTCTCTGTTAATCTACCACACCAACCACACTGTTGTTTGTGTTAAACTACCACACCAGCCACACTGTTGTGTGTGTTAAACTACCACACCAGCCAAACTGTTTTCTGTGTTAAACTACCACACCAGCCACACTGTTGTGCGTGTTAAACTACAACACGAGCCACACTGTTGTGTGTGTTAATCTACCACACCAGTCACACTGCTGTCTGTGTTAAACTACCACACCAGCCACACTGTTGTCTGTGTTATACTATCACACCAGCCACACTTGTGTGTGTTAAACTACCACACTAGCCACACTGTTATCTGTGCTAAACTACCACACCAGCCACACTATTGTGTGTGTTGAACTACCACATCAGCCACACTGCTGTGTGTGCTAAACTACCACAGCAGCCACACTGTTATCCGTGTTAAACTAACTCACCAGCCACACTGTTGTGTGTGTTAAGCTACTACACTAGCCACAATGTTGCCGATGTTAAACTACAACAGCAGCCACACTGTTGTCTGTGTTAAACTAACTCACCAGCCACACTGTTGTCTATGTTAAACTACCACACCAGCCACACTGTTGTCTATGTTAAACTACCACACCAGCCACACTGTTGTCTGTGCTAAACTACCGAACCAGCCACACTGTTGTCTATGTTAAACTACGACACCAGCCACTATTGTCTGTGTTAAACTACAACACCAGCCACACTGTTACTGTTTTTCTGTTTGTGTTAAACTATGACACCAGCCACACTGTTGCCTGTGTTAAGCGACTACACCAGCCACACCGTTTTCTGTGTTAAACTACAACACCAGGCACTCTGTTGTCTGTGTTAAACTACCGCAACAGTCACACTGTTGCTCTCTGATTGCCTGTATTAAACTACCACACTAGCCACACTTTTGTTGTCTGACTGCGTTAAACTACCACACCAGCCACACTGTTGTCTGTAATAGACTACGACACCATCCACTGTTGTCTATGTTAAACTACCACACCAGCTACACCATTGTCTGTGTTAAACTTCAGCACCAGCCACACTGTTGTCTGTGTTAAACTACCGAACCAGCCACACTGTTGTCTGTGTTAAACTACCAAGCCATCCACACGGTTATCTGTGTTAACTTCGGAACCAGCCACAGTGTTGCTGTCTGACTGTTTGTGTTAAACTTCCACACCAGCTACACTGTTGTCTGTGTTAAACTTCAACACCAGTCACACTGTTGTCTGTGTTAAACTACCGCACCACCCACACTGTTGTGTGAGTTAAACTACGACACCAGCTACTGTTGTCTGTGTT
>NC_091340.1:18516500-18518829 GCF_038502225.1 Cherax quadricarinatus
AAACGAACCTCACTCCATAGCCACCACCCCCTTAAGCATCATTAATTCCACAATCACAGCAGCCTCCCATAATGTTCTGCCCTGCCTCCCATCCTCCCAGCTTGCACCTTCATCTTCCATCTCCCAAAATACAGTAATGGAAAGGAAGCTAAAGGTATGGTATACCAATGCAGATGGAATAACAAATAAGAGTGAAGAGTGGCAAGAACGCATCATTGATGCATCACCTGACATCATAGCACTAACAGAGACAAAACTTACAGGGATGATAACAGATGCAATTTTTCCACCTGGATATCAGATTATGAGGAAAGACAGAGAGAACAAAGGAGGGGGAGGAGTAGCATTGCTCATTAAAAACCAGCGGAGTTTTGAGGAGATGGGAGGAATGGAAAGAAGGGAAACAGACGACGACTTCATTGTAGGAACACTTCAGACTGGGGGTCAAAAGGTGATGATAGCAGTGATGTATAACCCACCACTTAACAGCAGGAGAACAAGAGAAGAGTATGATGTGTGCAATAGGGCAATGGCGGATACACTAGCTGAAGTGGCCAGGAGGGCTCATATGGGTAGGACAAAATTGCTTATAATGGGAGATTTCAATCATAAAGAGATTGACTGGGAAAACCTAGAGCCATATGGGGGACCAGAAACATGGAGGGCTAAGATGTTGGAGACTGTATTGGAGAACTTCATGCATCAACATGTTAGGGATACAACCAGAGAGAGAGGAGAGGATGTTGCAGCAAGGATGGATCTCATATTCACTTTGAATAGCTCAGACTTAGGGGATATCACCCACGAAAGACCCCTTGGCGCTAGTGATCAGGATGTCCTGAGTTTTGAATATCTTGTAGAGTTAATAGTGGAGAATGCAGCAGCACGAGAAGAACGAGAGAAACCGAACTTTAAGCAGAGGTATGATAAAGCTCACTGTTCAGGGAGAGAGACCTAGTAGCGACCAGTGAAGAGGCGGGGCCAGGAGCTTGGACTCGACCCCTGCAACCTCAACTAGGTGAGTAACTAGGTGAGTACAAACACACACACAAACACACACACACACACACACACACACACACACACACACACACAAACACACACACAAACACACACACACACACACACACACACACACACACACACACACACACACACACACACACAAACACACACATGTGCTCAACAAAAGCAATATTTTCCATTTATTTCAAATAATACGAAGAACTTTGTGCCAACTTGGCTTTAACCCGGGAAACCTTCAATTAATTGCATGCGATGCATCAGTTATTGAAGACTGATACCCTTCACAACTGTTATATTTTAATCAGATTAGAGCTCTAAACCTTTAGGGGTCATATAAAACAGGGTACAGGTGAGGATCGAACTCGCGGCAAGGTAGTCGTAAAACTGGCTACAATAAGATACATCCAGCTAGGTTTATTTTTGCATCATAGGAAGGTTAACATAGTCACCACTGCGACCACAAATGCAAGTTGTTACAGATGAATCTCCGGCCAGCTTGGCCGTGACGAACTCTAGCTCAAGTCCCCTCGAAGCCGTCATCATTATTCACGAAATAGTAATAAGACGATTGTAAACAAAGCATCATCCCATCAACCGTCGTATACAACTTTAATTATGTCACATTTATAGTGAACACAATGATGTGCTGGCTGGTGGCCAAGTTATGTTGACAGTAACGCACAGACAGGCGGCGGCGGCGGCGGCGGCGGCGGCGGCGGCGGCGGCGGCGGCGGCGGCGGCGGCGGCGGCGGCGGCGGCGGCAGCGAAGCGCACTCCGTTCATGAACGCACAATTTCGTACAGGGATCTTCCTTTCTCGGATTATTTTTCAATAATCCCTTGACAGTTTTGCAACCCTTGGTAACAACGGTGGTCTCAGTTGGTCCACAATAAATTGTTTTCTGTCAAACCATGTTTAAGTTTCTGGTCATCTTAATATTGGTGTCGTGTTCGTGAGATTACTCCCTCCAGCCGACGTGTTGTCCACACGTACTTGTCACACGGGGAGAACACCAGCACTGCTCTGTCACCATTGTCACGGTAATTTCTTATTTCACCATCTCTTAGTAGATTGTCGTGTCTGTCAACGAGGACTCTGAATTCACTTGTTATGTCACCATTGCCACAACTCTAACTGACCTTCTCGCTGAAAGTCCCGCGTTTCATACACATAATTTGTTATTTCTCAACAAAAATTTATTGATTGCACCAAATATGATTAAATTTTAACTTTACCACTGTATACTACCTCCACTACCTCCACTACCTCCACTACCTCCACTACCTCCACTACCTCCACTACT